>NW_008620970.1:0-16652 GCF_000691845.1 Merops nubicus | reverse complement strand
TAACGGATTGGCAAAGAAAACCAAAACAGCTTTAATTAAAATAATAACAATAAAATGAAATATATACAAATATATACAAAACCAATATAAAACCCAATCACACTGATAGCAATTACATCACTGTCACCACTGATGCTGTGGGTAGGCATTGGGGAAGTCCCAAACTGGACTCAGTGGCAGACAGGAACCAGATTCAGGAGCTGGATTCTGGAACTAGATTCGGGAGTGAATTGAAATCAAAGGCAGAATGGATGGAGTCCTCCTCAGACACCAGCCATGGAAGAAGAGGCTTGACCCTTGTGATCTCTCAGCTTTATACTGAACATGACATATATGTGACGTAATAACTCATTGATCAGTTTAGGGTCACCTGTCTTGTCTGTTCCCCACCCCCACAGGGGTGGCCTTCTACTTTCTGCACCCTCTACGTGGCACACAAGATTTAACAGTGACCTTGGTCTGCACAGGAGCAAATATAAGCAAGAGCCTTTCTGTACACCAATCCTTACTAGTAACTATACTGAACATTACCATTGCTGGAAGCAGACACTCTGCAAAAAATACACTGTTAACTTCGGAAAGTGCAGTTACTTAGGAGACCGAGCTGAAAAGTAAAACCACTGAACAAAATTAGTTCTAAGTCAAACCAGGACAGTAAAGTAAGGGAGGAACTAAAAGGAGGGTGTAAAGAACATAATGCCAGGTACTGTGAAAGTGCACAGTGAAAGGACCAGAACAAATTGCAACAGATGGAATTTTGGTAAGAGAAAAAGAAAAAGGTCCTCATAGCAAGGGTGGTAGAACACTGGAACAGGTACCCAGAGAAATGATGTAAACTACATCCTTAGACATACTCCTAAACTCAGGCCCTGTTTTGGGTGGCGAGTGGGACTAGGCTTCCTTCTCAACCTAAATTACTCATGTATCATCTATTTTTTGTTATCATTGAACTGACAAGATATTTTTCTTTAAAATTTACAATAAATAATACATATTATTCTGATAGGAGGAAAAATATATTCTGACATAGAATATGATGGAAAAAGATAGAATAAATTATGTATAGCCAAAGTTTGATGGAGGAGAACAAGGATAAATGCCTTAAGATTTGATATCAAGTATGTAACCACACATTATTTAAATTTATTTATTTTAAAAGGATAACTACACACTTAATATTCTAATTCCTAAAAGCTGAATATGAACATAAAACAGCTGATCAATCCATGAGTATTTTTGTTTTCTATTTTAATGTATAACATTCTGGGTCTCTTCTTATAGTCATAAAACCCCAGAGAAAAGTTCCCAGTGTAGCACATCTACACTTCCTTCTTCCTCAACAACAACTTGACACTTAGAATCTCATCACATGCAACTGAAGCTGTCAAACTATTCCTGTTTCGCCTGCTATTTATGAATGGTTTTAGACTGTTCACTGCAAAATTTCTCAATGAAATTGCTTTCAGAATTTTAAGCAAACTCACCATAATTATGCAACAACAAAGATTTTTTTAAAGGAAATTTTAGAAAATATTTGTACTACGAATAATAAAATTTTAAAAATGCATTACAGGCTAATTCTGTTAATTACTTCATGTTTCTTTGCTGAAGAGTCTCCATGGAGATCCTGAGATTCAGCATGGAGGTCAAACATTTAAGGAACAGTCAGAAAATATAGTTTTTGTGATGAAGCAAAACAACTTATTTTAAAAATGGAGAGTAACAAATTTATATAACAAGTTAATCACAAAAAAAGCAGCAAACTCGGTCAGCCTAAGAATACATTTCAACAAATAAATACGGATAATGAAAACATGCTGAGATTGTTCTCTATTCACACACAGTTCATTAACAAACAAATTACATAAAGTAAACAAATTAAGTTTTGCTGACATATTTCCCAGGCATTATCACTGTGAGAACATTTACATTAGCAAATAGATTTCTTTAAGAAATATTAGGAATATTGTTAGGTACCACAATGCACTTTGTGTCTAATCAACAACAAAGCCTGTCTCTGGGTCCACTGAAGCTATAGTTTTGAGGACAAATTTATCTTTGTCCTTGAAACAGAATTTCATTTTAGCTCATCAGAAAAAAATAAATTTCTAAAATATCCAAAAATCATCTAAATATTTACTCCCCAGTCTGTTACCCGTAAATTATTAAAAAAAAAAATGAGGAAAAAGACCAAACAATTTTGCAAAAAGAAATAGAGATCCAAGAATTTCCACTTTCATTGACATAATTAAGGATGAACATAATTAGTGTAGAACTACATCATCTTCTGTGTCATTAAGATACCTGATAAAAATATTAAGTCAGGAATTTTAGGATTAATTTTTACTTGAAATAAATTTAGACATGACTATACTGACCTCTTAGGAATTATCAGTCTCATAAACTGACTCTCACCAAAGAGAATATCTTTTAGTTATTTCCCAGAAGACAATTTCCCGTTAATAATGAGTCCGCATGTAATGTTAGGATAATACTGTTCACCCCATGGAAACATGGTAACAGATTTGGACTAAATTTGGACTAATTTGGACAAATTCTGGTCTCCTTCCAGAAGTTCCATAGAATCACTTTATAAAGGCCACCAAGCTTCTCCAGTTATTACAGGTTCACAGCTTTGTCTCCTCTCACTCAACACTACTCCCACAATCACAGAACCATAGAATGCTTTGAGATGGAAGGGACCTCAAAAGGTCATCTAGTCCAACCCCCATTCAGTAAGCAGGAACATCCCCAACTAGATCAGCTTGCCAGGAGCCCCATCAAGCCTGACCTTGAATGTCTCCAGAGACAGGGCCTCCACCACCTCTCTGGGCATGCTGTTCCAGTGTTTCACCACCCGTAAAGCAAAGAACTTCCTCCTAATGTCTAATCTAAATCTACTCTGCTGGAGTTTAAAACCATTGCCCCTCATCCTGTTGTTACATGTCCTTGTAAACAGTCCTTCTCCAGCTTTCCTGTAGGTCCCCTTCAGGTACTGGAAGGCCACCATAATGTCTCCTCAGAACCTTCTCTTCTCCAGGCTGAACAACCCCAGCTCTCTCAGCCTGTCCTCATAGCAGAGATGCTCCAGCCCTCTGATAATTTTTGTGGCCCTCCTCTGGACCCTGTCAAACAGGTCCATGTCTTTCCTGTGCTGAGGACTCCAGAGATGGATGCAGTACTCCAGGTGAGGTCTCACCAGAGTGGAGTGGAGGGGCAGAATCACCTCTCTCAACCTGCTGGCCACACTTCTTTTAATAAAGCCTAGTACACAATTTGCTTTCTGGCACACTGTTGGCTCATGTCCAGCTTTTCACCCACTAGTACTCCCAAGTCCTTTTCTGCAGGGCTGCTTTCTATCACATCGTCCCCGAGCCTGTACTGATAACAAAGATTGCCCCTACCCAGGTGCAGGACCTTGCACTTGGCCTTGCTGAACCTCATGAGGTACACACAGGCCCACTGCCCAAGCTTGTCCTGGTCCTTCTGGATGACATCTTAACATCATTTTGCTCTGAAGTTTCTGGAAAGAGAGAAAACATACTGCCTTAGCTATGAAACTCCTATGGCATTCTATCCCTCTGAGACAGAAACAGACGTAACATCCTTTGTCTCATAGGTTTAAAGTCCAAGTGTTTCTCTGTATCCTGTGTAATGACAGATTTTCAGAAAAATGTTTTGTACAACATAGGAACATAGACGATTCCATATATTATTAGACTGCTGTTTATAACTGAAGGACTCCTAGATACAGAGAGTTAAAATCACTCCAGAACTATTAACATGATTATTTACTACTACGCTAAATTAAAGTGATGGATATCCATCTTCATCCTCTTCCTGGTATAGACATCATAATATGTCCCTTAGCAGTAAACGCATGAATTTTTGTTGCATTTCTATACAATAACAGAATTATATAAAATATGTTGCAAAACAAAAAATGCATCTGTACACAGAGCAATTTAAAATGTAATCTGGATATGACAGCAACTGACTCTAAAGCTTCTTTCTCATGTACACATCTCAACAGGCATACTAGACCTTGTTTTAGAATATTTGTCCACTTCCATTCACAAAGTTCACTTGTGCCTTTTTTCTTCTGAGGCAGAGAAAGCATTGGAGTGGCATGTACTTTTGAGCTTAATCAGTCCTTGCTAAAACCTCTATAAAGAAAGTCAACAGACTGTGTTAATTGAACCAAACCTTTTTACCACACAGAGGTACCACTCTGAAATGATAGCTGTGAACAAAGCATATTTATAGTTCCAAGTTGTGGTGTACATAACCACTCACCTGGGATCAGATCTCTTCTCTGTGGGTTAAAGGACTCCACAATGAACTGTTTTGGTCTCCAAAAACTAAGTCTAATAAAGCCTTTCCAGACACTTCCATATTATTCATGTTACCACCATTGTTGATCTTATTTCTAACTTTAACTCCTTGGAAATCACATAACAGATAGAAAAAATGTTCACAGAGAATTTCTTAAACATAGTTTTTTATGCTGAGTCTACTCAAAAAATACTACAGAGCTACAAAATAATTTCTGACAATACTCCTCAGAGTTTTCACCTCTCTGAAGGGTTCTTGTGTTTGTATCAAGGTCTCAGTGGAAACTGCCTACTGTACTTGCTGCTTCAGGTGTTAATCCTAGCAGCTGGGTTGACTCTTTTGCTGTGAAAGCGTGCTATATTTGAAAGTGTCCTCCAATACCTACACCTGCTGTAGTCACCTGAGCTTTCAGCCACTATCAATGGATAGGAGTAACACTAGGTATTGCTTTCCTCATCCTAAATATAAAACTCTAAAATAGACTATGTAGATTGTGCACTCTAAATGTGTGTTTTCTCCATTGTCTACAAAGAGACCACAGAGTGACTCACTCAGACACCTATACTGCACACATGGTATAAAATCCAGGGTCAGTGGCAGCCCCATTCTTTACAACCACTTGCCACTCCATCTGCAAAACAGACATATTTTCCCAGTGAAAGTTAAAACTGTATAGCTATGTTGTAACCATGAGAGGAATCCATAGGTTGACACTGCACAGTTTTTAAAATGGCACATGCCTCCTGGAAAGAGGGGGTTATTGTAAGGGATTTATATGAGGAGAAGCTGCTGTCTGTCAGAGAAGGGCACCCAGTGTGTAGTGAGAAGTAGAGTGGGAAGGGCTAGGGTGTCAGATGAAGAGGAAAGAAACACAATAACCAGCAGTTAGCTCTTCAAAGAGAAGATATTATGAAAAATCAGATTTCTTGTAAATATTCGAAGTAGTTTAAAGAGAGAAAAGAAGTCAAAGCTTCCTCATGCAAGACTTGGGAGACAGATACAAATAGCTTTAAGACAGGCAGAAACATCAGCCTTTGGACAACTCTGATGTGGGCAGTTAGGAGCAGAGCAATGGTGGAAGCTGTAAAGCCCAATGCAAGAAACCGTACTCTGTGGGGTAAAAGACCAGAGCAGGACTTTGTTCATTTTCAGACTATAATAAGAGGTCAGACTGTCATAGTGTTGTAACTGAAAATGCAAAGTTATGTGACAGCTCAAATTCTTTACACTCACATGTACTCTCACTCTACATGAGTTGCATTCAAGGGATGATCTGGGTTACAGAACCCAACAGGACGTTCATAAAGTTTTCTGTCCCAGGCAGAGAAAGCAGGTCATAGCTTGGTCTTGTTAACACCTCTGGATGTTACAGAAGTTTTCAGGACCCAGGTTATTGCAGCTTGTGTCTCTAAGAACTCTCAAAGTGCATTTGAAGTTCGGTCTCCCACAAAGCTCAGTACCAGCTCAGCTAGGGTAGAAACACACAGAGCCATAGCCTCTTCTGATCTTCTGACAGTTTAGCAGGCATCACTCATGAGGATGCAAATTACATTCACTCAGTGACACTCCTCTAGATATCTTATATTTTCAGCAATGCAGTACAATTAACTGTGAGGACACACAACATCACAAAAACAGCTGACCTAGGAGAGACCAATGAAAGGCATTGGTTGATGCCTTAGATAAAACCTGATAGAAGTCAACAGATTTGGTTAACTAGACATAATTCAATGATAAAATGCCTGACTTCTTGTACAAGACATTTTAAAGCCTTTTATTATTTTGTGACAATTTAGAAACTCAGTCAAGAAGTGATATGTGATATCAATAAATAATGAGAAGAAAAAAGGGAATTTAGGTATGGCACATTCTGATGACACTGAAAGTTTGGACAAGGAAAACCCTGGGTGAGGTGGGAATAGGAAGAGATCGCTTATCTGGTTTGGATATTCACACACAGACATAAGACAGAAAAGACTATCTGCATAGTATGACATCTGCACAGTATGAAAAGATATCACATTATGTGGGGAAGTTGAATAACTGCATATGTCAGTTCAGGAAAAAACAAACAAAAAACCAAACAAATAACACTTGAAATAAAATTGGCCAAAAAACAGAAATGAAAACAGAATCTCTTTGCTCAGGAAGGCAAACATGGTGTTTCTGGAAAAACTGTATGCAAACTAACTTTGCTTCAAGAAGGGACAGCTTTGCAAAGGTATAGAAATAGCCAATTGTGCTGGGTGAAGAACTTGTCCCCTACCATAGCCCCGATGCATATTGTTGCCCTTTTGACAAATCTAATTGCTGACCTCATATCTGACAGCATGGATATGTAAATGGCAGCAAGGAACAGGCATGCCTGTACCAGAATCTTGGAAATCCTGGATTTCTAGTGCTATTGCTGGTGGGAGAGATGATATCTGGGGCAGCTGCAGCAGAGGCAAAAGCATAGTCTATCTGAGATTCCCTTCCCTGCAATCTCCAGCTGATATTATAGTTCTCCATAAAGTATCATCTTTCAAAAAAGCGAGTTTTACAAGAGCATGTTGTTTAACCCAGGGACATGACCTATACCTAAGACATCACATCTATCCATAGTCTAAGTGTCAGATTGCCACGGTCAGTAGCACAGTTTGTGAATTCCTGATTCACATGTGAGCAGGTACTATAGCTACACAGTCTTTCAGTCTTTTCTTTTTCCCACCAGTGTTCATCTCCTGACTTTTCAGGAAAGCTTATTTCCTATCACATGCCTATATTTTGGACAATACCAAGGTAATTCACTACATTTTTTTTGAAAACAAAAAAAAACATGAGGAAGGGAGGACTTTTTCTGTAGCACAAAAGATAATAAATGTTGATCTGAAGACCTCAGTGAAAAACATACAACTATCCATTACTCAAAAAACATCACTAGGTTGTTGCTGATTAACAACTACAGTGTGTGGATAAATTAGGGCATACTGGAATCCCAGTGAATGCTTTCACTGGCTACCAAAGATAAGGGTAAAGTAGAAGCACAGTGCTGCCATGGGACTCTTTACTGTATACAATATATCTGTAACAGGCATAGACCTGAGCCCTTTTAAAATGGAACAGCTCAAGAATCCTTAGCCATAGTTACCTGGGAGATTAGAAATAACATGAAACCATCAGTGGAATTGACATCCAGTTGAATGTGAATGTCAATACCTGCAGAGGAGTCATCTGTGTACCTGCTTTCAGACTCTTGCCAGTTTTTGTAGTCCTTCTGCTAGCTCCTTTTTCATGCACAAGACTCCCCAAAACTACTAGTGACACTTCAATACTTCCCTGTGCCCACAGGCCATGCATATACTTTTCCTTCAGACAGAGATATTTTGACTGACAATTACTTTAGGATGTTTGTGCCCCTCCAAAAAGAATGGTGTAGAATATGCTTGATACCCAGCCTTTGACTAGAGGTCAAACTTTGTAAACTTTGATTTTGAAAATTAGTAGACCCAGTCAATTTCAATTTTTCGGATTATAGTTGTCTATTAGTTATTTATTCCAAGGTTTTTTCTCAGTTTACTAAAATTATTATTTGAAATATATCAGTTTTTCTCCTCTGCAAGATAATTTTAATTTAATATATTTATGGCCAGTCTTGTTTAATACATCAGTGATCTGGATAAGGGGATCGAGTGCAACCTCAGCAAGTTCGCAGGCAACACCAAATTGAGTGGGAGTGTTGATTTGCTCAAGGGTTGAGAGGCTCTGCAGAGGGATCTGTACAGGCTGAATCAATGAATCAATGGGCCAAGGTCATTTGCATAAGGTTCAACAAGGCCAAGTGCAAGTCTTGCACTTTGGTCACAACCCCAGGCAATGCTACAGGCTTGGGGAAGAGTGGCTGGAAAGGTGCCAGGCAGAAAAGGACCTGGGGGTGCTGGTGGACATCCGGCAGAACATGAGGCCAGCAGTGTTCCCAGGTGGCCAAGAATGCCAACAGCAACCTGGCCTATATCAAAAATAGTGTGACCAGCAGGAGTAGGGAAGTGATTTTACCCCTGTACTCAGCACTGTTGAGACCACATCTTGAGTACTGGGTTCAGTCTGGGAGACCATGGTATAAGGAGATTAAGGTGCTGGAGCAGATCCAGAAAAGGGCAACAAAGCTGGTGAAGTGTGTCTGATAAAACTTCATTTTATATTACCATTGACTTTTGGCTCTTTAGATTTGCTTCTAAGCACCTACTGTCTCAATAATGTTTTATTTTGCCCAGAGACAGCTTTAGAATTAACCAACATATGCTAATCTATTTTTCTTCTTACTATTTTTTTTTTCTTCTGAAAAACACTTCAGAAACTGTTAGTAATGTTTTGGTTTCGCACTGGATCTGACTTTTTCATTGTCTTTATTTGACTCCACTTATTTACACAATCTCTTCCACAGCATCAGCGTGAATTTCATATGGAATTAGTTCTTGATTCCACAGTTAAAAAAAAAAAAAAGGAAGAATACAAGAAGAAACATAAGGAATATATAAAGGAAGACATATTCCTGTGCAAGGGAACTCACATAAAGCGTACTTCTATTCTATTTACTTTGCCTATGTAAACAAAAGCAAATATAAATATTTTATAATTAGCCATTCGTTGAAGTTGTTTAGAAGAAATCCTTACATGAGAGAGTGTTCAAAGTGACAGAACAACAACAAAAAAACAGTTTCAATAAAAGTCTGTTCACCATCATCAAAGTAACAAGATTTTAACGTGACTTCATCCATCTCAGTTACTTTTTAGTTCTCAGTGAGTTTTTTTTTAATAAAAAAAAAAAAATCAGTTCAAGAGCTCTCATGACTGAGATTTAGTTTGCAGAAGCTTGTTAAGCTTCCAACATGCAGAACATGGTGCAAAACATTTAATTGGAGTGCTGACATGGGTTAAATGGCTATGATTAGAATTCTGCTGCCATCAAGAGCATTTTTTCTTTTATAGCAGATCACACACATCAGTAATTGGATTATTGTCACAGCAAATTTTCACTGAAGCAATAACTTTATCTCCCTCTGTATGGAGAAGTCTCTAAGTAACAAATTATACTATAGTTGCTCTTTTCGTTATTAATTAAATTCATGTATTTGACTCTAATGTTGATGTTAGTGATGATTCTGATGTTGATGTTGTTTTCTTGCAGAAGAAGTTTGGTGAGTTGACTGCACAGAGCCTCATTGCTCCAATGAGGAATGAAACTGCCTGTGCTCTCTTTTTAAAATCATATTTTTTGCAGTGTTGTTTTGCTTTTAGAAAAAAAAAATTCACAGGTAAAGGCACTATTACTGGAGAAATAAATCAAATTAAATCAGAGCTAATTTGTTTTCTTTTCTTCCCTCCTGAATTTCTGTGATCAAGGGAATTATTTCCAGCTTTATTATATTTTGTTGTAGAGAAAGCAGACTGGATGCAGAACAACTTTCAAACCACCAAAACAAACACCAGAGCTTAAGGGAAGGGCAGCTCACCCTTGCAGTGTAAACTTTATCAGGGCACACTACTTGTAGTACTTTTTGTACACTGCAGTCAGTTAATGACCTTAAACACATGTGGCATGGTTCTCACTCTTTTTTCTTAGAGATCTAAAATCAGAGCAATGCATTTGAGGATTTTATATTCTGTGGATGTCTTCCCTTAGGTAGGATAAAATCCTGACAACACTTAAACAGTACCTTCAGTTAGAAGACTGCTCCTGGTGTGATCACATAGCAGGGAAGAAAAGAAAGAAACAAAGAAAAAAAAGAGAAAGAAAAAGAAAATTAAAAACAAACAAACACACACACAGACACACTAACAAACACACTACAAGACAGCAGCAACAGAAAAGCTGATACACATTCTCTTTCCAAAGATTGCACACTGTGCCATAGAAGAGGAAAGGAATTCACTGAATCACTCTACAGATGGTGGAGCTGGAATGAACCCTGATATTCTGCCATCCCACAGTGTCTTACGTACAAAACTTCTGTAAATATAAATATGCAGAAGAAAGCTACCCATTTAGAACTCAGTTCAGATAAATTTGAAATGTTACTGTTGCTAGCTAACTTCTGCCCCTTACTCATCTCTCTTGGCCAAATGTGTTTATCTACATATCGTCTTTTGCTCAACACTAACAAAAGTAAGCATAATCACTCTTACTAGTGCATTTCCGAAGTTAATCACATCTAACTTGATTTATGATTGCTTTTCTAATGGTGGCTGATCTCTCAGTCCAATCATCAGAATGACACCACTGCCACTCCTGCTACTTGACTTCTCCACCAAAGCCTGATCTTTACGCAACCCTTTAAAATGAGAACTTGCAAAAAAGGGTAGAAAAAAGCATTACCACAGGCAGGCCCTTACCTCAGAAATCCAGCTCTGTGAGATTTATCATACACAGCACCTGAACCTTATGCTGGCCACATTAATTTCAAAAGATACGAATCATCCATCACACTACCTTGTGTTAATATGAATGGAAAAGTTCCAATAACATTCAGCTGTTTGCAGTCTGATTGCCTTCAAGAATGTCTTCTTGGAATCTTGACTGGTTCAGAAATTCAAAAGTTCAAAAGTTCAGACCCTTCTATCATAGTGCCAGAGCCAAGCTTGCATCTAGAGCTTCTGAAATCATGAATTTTTTGTCAAGTTAGTTAATGAGAGGAATGTGAGTGGTGTGGAAACCACATAGTTGTAAACACATTGTTATCTAGTAGTACTGAGATATCCATCATTCCATTTCAACAGTGGTCTTTCTGAATATAGGTCACAGTAGTCATCTCTGTAATATAATATCAACAAGATGGAATAAAAAGAATATAACCAAATAAAATGTACTCTTCCAATACAGACCTTTGAGTTATAGCTACAGAAAATAGATCAGGCTAAAAAATCATGTCTCAGAAGCTTTCAAAATCTTAGGACAGACTGAGCAATAATGTGTATTAAGGTACTTTGCACCAGTATATGCTGAAAGGTTTGCCAAATGTTAACTAAAAAATAGGAACAAAAAGCAAAACACAGGTGGAGCAAAACACAGGTGGAGCAAAACAGAGAAGAACGTGACACTGAGGTCACATCTACAATAGGAAAATTATGAAAGTAAACATTTGTACCATCTGTGATAAAAATTAAATGGTATCTGTGGGAGGAAAGGAAAATAAGGAGTTTGGACAATAAACTAAGAGGAGGGATTCAGAACAGTATGGATATGCAGATAAATTGGACCAGGTGGTCCTTTTCTCTTTTTGTCATAACGTGTTCTTGGAACCTGCAGAGCCTAAAACTGATTTGGGAGACAAAAATTCCCTCTCTCAATCAACAGTCATTGATGCTTCTGGCTTTCTTTGCTCCATTTGCTATCCCCAGGAATTACAGACTATAAAGACACATCTCACCTTATGTCCTGTGTGGGAGGAATTGACTTACAGAGATAATAATTTCAAATGTAAAATGACAATAAAGGACAGACTAGCCTGGGTCTTTAGGCTCAAACTGGAACAAGGAGTCTTGCATAAATAAACACACAGTGGCATTATGCCTGGAGGACATGTTTTCCTCTAATCTGAATGGCATTTTCCGACTGGTCACAGTAACCACCACTGTAGTTATTGTTTATGACGGGGGCATCAACAACCAGTGTTCACACTGACTGAGTTTTCATGGCTCGCTGAACAGGTCTGAAATACATTTGAGTCAGTGACCTGAAATATTCCGTAGCTCGTCACCTTGAGAAAGGCTGTGGATATGTCAGTACAATGAGTACGTACATCCTAGCACTCATATACAAAAAAAAATATTTCCCATTTTAATTCAGAAAAATTGTACAGCTCATGGTAAAAACGTTGAGCTTCCTTCCTACAGGTTAAGAAGTCCCCTTTTAAACATACACCTGTTGAAATTTGGCTATATTTTCCTTAGTGTAGGAAACATTTTCTGCTATTACAAATTAAAAGCTTGTTATAGAGACTGGCAAAATTCTCTGGAAATACCAGACAAGCACACAGCCATTGACTAAGTTATCACTTAAAGAACTGCCACTATCTTAAAAAAACAGCAAGTAATTTGGTGGCACTTTTGTCCAGATGCCAAATACTAAGTTCAGCAAAGGAAAAGTTTTCCCCGTGAGAAAAACATTAACATGGCAATCCTCATGTGTGCTCCTCTGTGTTTGCATGAGCTCCTTCATCTGTTTTGTCCATTACCAGGGTATGAAAGGTGGGCAGGAAGGAGCTCTCTTATGCAATACTGTGATCTTTTTGCACTGAGTGAAAAACATTATTAAAGTCTCCACCTGTGTACCATCCAAACTTGTGAATTTGACTCCCGAATATACAGCCAACTGGCTCCCATGCATACAAAGAGCACCATGCCAGAACCCAGGGTATTTGGCATCTAGATGTTGTAATGACATCTCTATGGATATAGGTTACTGGCATATTTAATAGCATACTACCATGTAGGATAGTTCTTTATCTCTTCATTGTTACACTGACCTGTCTAATAGTGGATTGCAGCATGTGATAACTAAATCCTATTGTACTTCAGACTTCCACGCAAGATCTGCAAAGTAAAAAACTAGCTGAGTTTATCGTCTGTTAAACGGGTGCACTTATAATTCTGCCTAAGGAAGCACACAAACAGCAATTAGAAGAAGAAAAAGGAGGATGAGGGAAAGTTGGCAGAATACATGTCCTCTGACTTTAAATATATATGTTCCTGGTAATGCTTGTTCAATTTTAACTATTTGCACTAGTGCAGAATTTTATGAATGGGTTGAAAGCATGTACAGTCTGCAGAGTTTGCATCACAAACAAGCTCAACATGCTTATGACTATTTAAAACGTGAATTTGCATAATGAAATAGCAGAGGATGGGAAAAATGGAAATAAATCTGGTGTGTATATAAATATATGTACATGTGCGTGTGTATGCTTAATGGTTTGTATTACTATATTAAATTACCACTTGCAAAATTATTTCTGTATTGAAGGACACCGCTGAAAAATTAAACTATGAACTATCATAAATCCATTCATTAAATCAGTGTAAATAGATGAGTCTTTTGGTAGTTTCCTGTGGTGCAAATTTTTACTTTCATGTCTCCAAATAACATTAGTAATTGTGATCACAAAGACTGAAGCACATGGCCTTCATTTTGTCTTTATTTTCCACTAGGACGTTCCCCTTGTAAAGGAAAATGACAGTTTTCACATTCTACACTTGAGCTGCAAAGCAGTCTTTAATTGGCAATTATGCCCTATTGAAACCGATATGACACCTTATGAGCAGGCGTCATGCCATCTAGACAGATGGGTATGAGTACAGGTGCAAGGCATGCCAGAGAACAGTGTGCACATCAGGGTTGTGCAGAAGGGCCAAGCTCTTCCCCAGAGACACTGCAAGGGCAGTCTGTACAGATTATTGGCACTTTTGTGCGGTTGGGGTATGCAATCACCTTTTACATTTGGCCCTGTATTAACCATGAAAATGTGAAAATATATCTCAAAGCCATTTTAAGTGAGCTTTTGGCTTTCTAAACTCATGATGATGGGAGAAAAGAGGCATTTTCCCCTTTTGGCACTTTACTGGAACCTCTTAATTAGACTTATCCAAAATGTTTCAGCACTGCTGTCGAGTTTCCTGCCAAAAGCCAATGTGTGATCTTCTATTAGCTTGTACACTCTGCAAATCCTTTTTGCCACCATGGGTCTTACTTACATTTTGCACAATAGTAAACTCTCTTCAATCTGTTAATCTCAGTAAATGAGGATGAAAAATTGCCTTTTACATTCATCACTAAATAGTTCACAATTAACACTGAACTACAAATGAGAAAATAATGTATCTCTTTGAGGAAACCATATGCTTTGTGCTTTAAAGTGCTTGTGGTAATATTGGTGGAATAGTTCATGTACAATGAATGCCATCTGCTGACTAATAGAGAGTACTTACAAGGGCAAATAGTCCAGATAACTTGTCTTCCTAAATAACTACACAACCTAACATGATATTATTTGGACAATTACCTGAACTGAGTCCAACTTTTTCCTTGCTTCTTCCCCTACGGTAGCCGTCATTATGCGGAGTGCTTATGGAGAACTCCACTGACAGCAGCAGATCTAACAGTTGCTTTCCATTCAAAATTGTTGTGAGAAACCATCCAGTTCCTCCACATGACAGACAGATGAAATAATGAAAAATATCATCCAGAAATTCCAACACATGCAAAACGGGGCTGTGCTCTTGAATATGGTGGGCAGAAAAGCTATACCAGGAGCTGGATAAAGAAGGTACTGAGCTCTGCTTATGCACTGCAGCATGCACAGAAAGCAGGCATCAGCAGCACAGCAAGTCAGCAATGTTATTGTCCAGGCAGTGGGGTATATTTCTTGGAAAAAAAAAAAAAAAGAATTGTTAGTTTGCACACTGCCTGGAATTTCTGCAATAAAAGATATTGCAAACTGATGTTTGTTTTTGACTTTGTTCAGAGGAGCAGGACCTTTTGTACATTCAGGACTGCATAAAAATGCTGGAATCCATCACTGCTTTCTCACTCTGGCAGACAATTTTTTTGCTTTGATATTCGATCAAAAGTAGAATAATACGTATGAAATTATAAATAATCTTAAATTACTTCTACTGATTCTTGCCCCACAAAGAAGTATATTATCATCAATGAACAGCAGACCAGCCATACTCCTCCCTCCAACCTTAAATCAAATACTAAGTGTCCAAGGTCACCAACTACCAATTAAATTAAAAGGCCCACAAACTCATCCACAATGCCAGAGACAGTGGAGGCAGGGGCAAACTGCCCAAGGACCCAGGTGATTCAACTGTATTCCCAAACACCATTGTGTCTTCCTCAGGTTCCCAGCTGTGTTGATAACCCACCACCACTGAAGGCTCTGCCCACAGGAGGCAGCTGGGAGGGCACGCAGGTGGGCGGTCGGGGCACCACTATAAGCAGAGTCAGCTTTTATGCTGTTAACTTGGAGGTGGGACACCTGATGTTAATGCCAAAGCCACGGCAACTGATGGTGATCTCCTACTTGGTTACCACCCAAGGCTGGCCAGGCCCCAGGTGAAAACCAGTCAGGAGGGTCTTTCTTGCCGGGTTGTGGACATCATCCATATGCCAACCCTCATTCAGGGCTGGGGGTTTAAACCCCAGCACTTCAATTCCACAGTTAGTAGTCTCAGTTCCCCAAAGCTATGTCTATGGAGAGAAACAGACGTCTCCAAAGTATCTCAGAGATGTAGGTAAGACCTAGCTATGGCTACACGGGAGTCCCGAATCATTCTGTGGACCCCCTTTTTCTCTCCAGTGATCATGACCCAAGGCTTCCAAGCTAGGTAGCTAAGTATTGAAAGCTGTATGGGTAATCCCCTTCCTCCTCCTTTTATTTTAAACTGATCAGATCCTTTGGCAACTCTGTATTCCCATCTGTGATATTTTATGTCAGAACTCATTTGAAAAACTGTCCATAGAGCACAAGATAGGTCATCAGTGTCTTATGAAATGGATTAGTGAAAGCTAAGAGAAATCTGCACAACCGCACTGTGATTTTGCTCAGTATCTATTACACAAACACGTTTACATTGACACTGAAAGTTTTGACAATTCCATATTAGTCCAACAGATTTACAGGCTTGAATCATCAAGCAACATCCAGTTTTAGGAAAGAAATTAATATTTGCAAACAGATTGATATTTTCAAATGTATTAATGGTTTTTATTCAGTTTAATTAACTTAAAATAAGCAGCAGGCATTCCAGGTCTTCAATTCTTATCAATTGCTGTACACTGACATTGTAACGCTATGATTTTAAACCAGTCAGGAGATCTGCTTTTGCCTTTATTGGTGACTAGAAGGAGAGTTAGTCTCAGCAGAGAAAAACTCTGTTTTTAAATTGATTTTGAAGTTATCCATAGCCTGCTTGAAAGTAAGTTTACATACAATCTCATCTTAGTTATAGTTGAGTAACTATAGAGATGCTCTATTGCCTCTGTGAATATCTACCTACCTATCCACACTAAAAAACTAAGATCAGAATCTGGTCCCTAAAATCTAGTTTTACAATATCAGATTTCTCTTTTGAAAATAGTTCTTCGTCCTTCAAAGATTTATAGGGAAGTGACTCCATAGGCCCTTTCCCAGCATCTCTTTGAGGTGTTATAGATGTGATACTGTTTCCAGGAAAGAGTTTGAACACTGTAAAAAACACACACAACATGTAGGAATCTTTCTATTCATCCTTTCAAGGTCCTTTGCTATGTCTTCCTGTTGTGGTGAGCAGAGCCC
>NW_008620969.1:8300-8534 GCF_000691845.1 Merops nubicus | reverse complement strand
AGCAGGAGTTGGCACCTCACTGAGCTCACCCTGCCCTGGTTCAGTGCCCTGGTTTGGCAGGGTGGGAGAGGGGCACGTTCACACACAGCCGTGCCCTGAACACCTCCTGGCATCACCCGTGACCCTCCGGTCTGCCCTGGGGGGTGTTTTGGGAGCTGAGGCGTGGTGGTGTCTCCCCTGGGGGGCTCAGGCAGGTGATGCTCTGGCCGGGGACACCACCCGGTCCCCCGAGCC
>NW_008620969.1:8028-8286 GCF_000691845.1 Merops nubicus | reverse complement strand
TCCCTCTTCACATCTCACACTGAGCCCCACGTGCTGGGGGAGCAGCTGCCAGTGTTGGGGTTACAGGGACCCCCGTTGTACAAATTCTTGGCGTTTTGGGTTAAAAATAAACCCGGACCCAGCGTGTTCATGGTTCTGCAGGTCTGTGCTGTCTCCTGCCACGGTGCGTTTGCCTGTTGAACTGAAGGCAGCGTGTGCCTGGCCCTGCCTGGAACCTTCATTTTACAGCAGAACAACTCCTACGGCGGCGTTCTGCAC
>NW_008620969.1:7554-7933 GCF_000691845.1 Merops nubicus | reverse complement strand
GCTCACGCTGCACAGCTGATATTTTTGGGTGTGTGGAACCGTGGTGTGCTCCTGGTGGGCTCCTCTGCCAGGGGCCGTGGCTGTCACGCCGGGGCAGGAAGAACGCTCGCCAGCCGCCGGAGATAAGGATGTTTTTATGGCTGGATTGTTTTGTAGCCTCTATTGAAAGCGTTCCTGGATTAGACCTTAATTCCTGTGCAGGGCCGGGGGGTGTTCCCCCCATGCCCAGGCCGCCGGGGGGCAGGGACGTGAATAATGAGGATTTTGCTGGAGTGTTAATTAACGCCTGGGCGCCGGCGCTGCCCTCGTGGCCCTGGCCTGTGTGTGTGTGGCCACAGGTGTGGCCGGCGGCGCGGCCCCGCGGCGGGGGGGGGGGATG
>NW_008620969.1:5205-7241 GCF_000691845.1 Merops nubicus | reverse complement strand
CGTGTCCCCTCCTTGGCTGGGATGCTCGGCTGCTCTGCGTGTCCTCCTCCCGCTGTGAGAGTGGTTTCAGCCGTGGTGCCCCCAGTCTCCAGCGGAGACTGGGTGCAGGGCAGGGTCCAGCCCAGCTCACCCCATGGGCATCACCCTGGCTGGCGATGGGTGGGGGTCCAGCCCTGTGGTGTGGGCTGTTACAGGCCCTCCAGCCGCCCGTCCGAGGGGCTGAGGGTGCTCCAGGGCTGGGAGCTGCTCCGCTGCCTCTCACAGGGTGCTGTTCCCCTTTCCCTGCTGTGGGTGCTCAGTGGCACCGCCAGGAGGGGATGGGTGCTGGGTGGCTGTTCCTGGCAATGGCCAGGTGCTCACTTCTCCTACCCAGCGTTTATTTTTCTCTGGTGTCTCCCAGTGGTTCATCTCCCCGTGGCTGTGCTGGGTGGCTTCATCTGGCACGCTCCTTGGCCATCGTGGAGACACGGTGGTGCAGGGCCAGGCAGGTCCAGGGAGCAGAAACCCCCCAGCTCGGGTCACACTGGCTCTGGGGCTTGGTGGGCGTCTCAGCTCCTGGCACAGTCCAGCGGCCTGCAGCCCAAGTTACTTGAAGTCTTGGCAGTGTCCTCTCTCATTTTCCTTCCTCTTGCATTTTATGCTGAACATTTCACATCCTCTTTGTTTTAAGACAGGCGTGAGGGGGACGTAACTCTTTGTGTGTCGGTGAGGAGAGAGGCAGAGGGCAGCTTGGATGGGGTACAGTGGGGTTGTGTGGCAGGGAGGAAGGTGCAGGAGGGAGGAGGACTCCTCCACAGCTCTGGACAGAAGCATTCTCCTGCTCCTCACTGCCCTCTTTGGCCCCTCATAGCCCCCATGTCCTGGGACAGCCGTGCTGGTGCAAAGGCACATGAGAAAGTCTCTCTGGGTTTGATGGAGGAGCTGTTCTGCAGCCATCCTGCTGTTGCCTCCTGTGAAGGTATGGAGGGAAATGGGACTGAGTCACGGTGCTTTCTCCTTCATTTGGAAAAGAATACGTTTAGAAGGTTGAAAATAATCCTCATTTGCCCAAGGGCTGGATTTGTTAAATATTCTCCAGTGCCCAGGGCATCTCTGGAGTGAGTGTGTATGTATATATATAACACTGGATTTTTCTTCCCCCCAGTGAGTATCTGTGCCTATTTCTATTGTCTCCCTTTGCTGCTTGGCTGGTATTAGGAGTGACCTGGTTTTCAGCAAAACGTGTCCCTCTTCCTCCTTAGACACCCTATATAAATTATTCAGAAAGTTTTGCAAATGCAAAGCCCTTGAGACAGACATAAATAATGAACTTGAAGCTTGGATGCCGTGAAACTCGTTCTCCAGCAGAGGAGCCGTGGTGGCTGTTGGCACCGTGGTCGTGGGCAGGTTTTGCCCCTGCCCCCCTGGCTGGTGGCAGGTCCTGGTTTGCTGGCTGCCCATGGTGCTGGCATCGCCTCCGGCCCCTCTGCCTCGGCGCAGGGGGCACCCAGCCTGGTTGCCCAGATGGTGAGGTGAAGATGCTTTGGCAGAGGAGCAGCACGTAAGGCTGGAAGACGTGTGGGTGCAGGTGGCTGGCAGCCATCGCCTTCCCCGTGCCACCCTGGGGAGCTGAGTGGGGGCACCTTCCTCCTCCTCCTCCTCCTCCTCATCCCCGTGGCCTGTCCCTGATGTTCTGGGGCTGTGGAGGGCTGCTGTCATCTTCTGTGGGCGCTGGGGCTGCAGTCTGGTGCCCTGCCACGTTTCTGCTCTTGTTTTGCTTTGTGCTGCTTCCTCCAACTCCCGAGCACTAATTTGAAGCCACCGGACTCGTCCACGCCCCGGCACAGGCTGCAATTTGTGCAGCAGGGCTGGGCTGGGGCTCTGCAAACCCCCTCCCTGTGAGGGGTGCCAGGGCTGGGTCCCAGCTGGGCCGTGCCTGGGGCTCCCACGGGAAGGACAGAGGTGCCCTTGCTCCCCAAAGGCACAGTCAGGCTGCTCTGGGCTCATGGGTTGTTCTTCCTGTGGCTGTTTCTTGGCCGGACCGAGCTGCGGTCAGG
>NW_008620969.1:4875-5126 GCF_000691845.1 Merops nubicus | reverse complement strand
CCTGGGGCAGAGCTGTGGCACCAGCCTGTGGGCCTTGGGGCGTCTCTGCCCTCCGTGGGCACGCCCTGTGCCCGCTGCAGCTTGTCCCAGGGTTCCCAGGAGCTCGGCCGGGGCCGTGCGGCTCTCGGAGAAACACTGTTGGCCCTTGGCCCATGAACAAGGTGTGTGGTTTGAATGAGCTGCCTGGTGGGATGGTCTGTGGTTAGTAGTGCCAGGGTCACAGAACCCCAGCATGGTGGGGTTGGACGGAG
>NW_008620969.1:3928-4800 GCF_000691845.1 Merops nubicus | reverse complement strand
AATCTCTCCAGAGCAGGAGACTCCACAACCTCACCAGGCTCTGCCACCCTCACAGCAGAGAATTTTCTCCTCCTGTTCAGATGGAACCTCCTGGGTTCCAGTTTGTGCCCCTTGCCCCTTGTCCTGTTGCTGGGCACCACTGGAAAGACGTTCAGATGGGTGTTGGTGGTGGCCTGACCACCATGGGTGAGGCCAGCAGGGCTCCTGCTGCAGTGTGGGGTTTTCCAGGGACACATCCTGCTCCATGGCTGCCGTGCAGCTTGCAGAGCCAAGGTGGGGGTGGTGCTGGGGTGGTGCTGGCAGCGTGCTGGGCTCTGGACACCCTTGCTCACAGGTTCTGTTCCAGGTCCCTGCAGCCTCTGGCTGAACCCGAGTCTCTGTGAAATGTCTGTGCTGGTGGCTGTGGTGTGGCAGGGCTGTGCCCAGAGCTGGCATGGACTCTGCAGCGTGTCTGGAAGTGAAAGTGAAACTTTGGTGCAATGTTTAACCTGGGCAGTTAATTCTCCTCTGATCAGAGCAAGGCCTGGGCTGGCAGCGAGGCAGCGTTCCAGGCTGGCTGGTACCTTCAGGTGCCTGCTGCCCCTGCTGCCCTTCCCTGCCCACCCCGGGTCTGGCACACACGGTGACCCTGGGAGGGGACCCTGGCTGGGGTGAGGCCCTGCCGTGGGCCTGTGGAGCTGGCCAGGGCAAGAGCAGAGAGGTGACGTGGTGCCTGCACTCAGGATGTCCTCACTTGCCTCTCCAGGGTCAAGGCTCTCGGGTGGATCCTCAGCAAGTCTGCTGCTGGCACAAACCTGGGAGGTGCAGCTGGCACACCAGAGCTGTGCTGCCATCCAGTGAGAGCTGGGCAGGCTGGGGAGCTGGGCAGAGAC
>NW_008620969.1:3445-3831 GCF_000691845.1 Merops nubicus | reverse complement strand
GTGCATGTGGGGGGTGGACCTGCTGGGAAGCAGCTCTGCAGAGAAGGACCTGGGACTGCTGGGGGGCAACAAGTTGCCCATGAGCCAGCAAAGTGCCCTTATGGCCAAGAAGGCCAGTGGTATCCTGGGGTGCATTGACAGGAGTGTGGGCAGCCAGCTGAGGGAGGTTCTCCTCTCTCTCTCCTCTGCCACAGGGAGGCCACCTCTGGAGTGCTGTGTCCAGTTATGAGCCCCCCAGTTCAAGGGAAATGAGGAACTACTGGAGAGTCTGGTGAAGGCTCTGAAGATGCTGAGGGGCTGGAGCATCTCTGTGCCCAGGACAGGCTGAGAGCCCTGGGGCTGGTTAGAGGGAAGAGAAGCCTGAGGGGGGGTCTGATCAATGGTGA
>NW_008620969.1:1654-3207 GCF_000691845.1 Merops nubicus | reverse complement strand
TAGCTGCTGGAGCATGGGTTTGGATGGGATGATCTCCAGAGGTTCCTTCCAACCCCACCAGGCTGGGATTCTGTGGGTGCATTGGAGGAAGATCTGTGTCTTGAGGTGCTTCATAACCTGGTGCTCTCTGGGGTTGTGGGTGCCACAGACGCCGGCCAGTGCTGGGGAGGAGAAATGTGAAGCCTTTCTTAGATTATTTTCCTTCTTTTTGCCCTTCTGAAGAAGGCAGCAACTGCCCAAACCCTCCTGTTGCCTGCGGCCAGAGGAGAGCAGGGGTTGCTGTGAGCATGGCCTTGCCTTTTGCAGGTTACAGCAGTCATGGTTGGGGATGTGCTCCTGGCCAGGAGACAGCTCTGACTCTGTGCACTCAGGTTTGGAGGAGAAGGGGCATTGTGCTTTCTGGAGGGTGCAAAAATAAAAATAACCCCCTTGTGGGGTGGCTGTGGCCACTGGCATTCAGCTCTGCTCTGGTTGTGCCTCAGAAATGGGGTTTGGCTGCAGAGGTGGGTGCCCACGCTTGGCACAGCCTGGTGGGCATCTCCTGGGCACCGTGGAACCCACTGCCTGTCCCAGGGAGGTGTCCCTGACCCCCAGCCTGGTCCCTTCATGGGTGGCAGGAGCTGGACGTGCCCGAGGGGTGGGGGTCTCTGCCAGCACACCCCCCACAGCTGCCCTGGGCTCCCTGCCTTGGCTGGGTGGGTGAGCTGCAGAGCCTGGGGAAGCCACGTGCTTGGGGCTGGGTGCTACAATGAGTTATTTCTGATCCTTCCTGCTTTGTTCACCTGGCAAAGGTGTAGCGTGGCTCCCTCATGTCAGGGTGAAGCTTTCCCCTCTCTTCCTTTCAGAGAGTCATCGACTCACAGACTGGTTTGGGTTGGAAGCTCATCTAGTCCAACCCCCTGCACTGAGCAGGGACATCTGTCTGTGTAGTCCAAATCTCCCTCCTTTAGTTTCAAACCGTTTCTCCTTGTCCTGTCCCAACAGGCCCTGCTAAAAGTCTGTCCTCAGCTTTCTGACAGGCCCCTTGAAGTCCTGCACGGCCACAATAAGGTCTCCCTGGAGCCTTCTCCTCCCCAGGCTGAACAACCCCAATTCTCTCCTGCTGGGCTCCCAGCAGAGGGGTTCCAGCCCCCTGATCCCTCTTGTGATCTACTCTGGAGGTCCATAGGAAATGTCTGGTGTGGGGAATCCTTCGTGCTGTGGGAGGGGTACGTGGCTGCAGCTCAGTCAGTCCTGTGCCAGCAGGGCCAGAGGCAAGGAGGACTTCTTCCTCCTTTGCATGACCTGTGTGGCTTGTGCAGTCACATACTTAATAGCTCGTCTGGCATTTTATTCAAACGAGGGCTAGTACAGATGATAACACGCTGCTGTGTTGGCAGCATACGTTGAAAGCTCTTCCTCTCTGGTGGAAATCAGCAACAGGAACGTGCTCCTGCTGGGGAGATGTTCTTTGTTCCTGACGGTGGGGCTCCCCTCTGAGTTGTGGGGGGTTGTTGTGTGGGCAGGGCTGACTCTGGAGGACCACATGGGCCTGGCGGGAGGAGGACTCGGGG
>NW_008620969.1:835-1054 GCF_000691845.1 Merops nubicus | reverse complement strand
AGCGGGAGGTGGATGGAGCGGGAGAGGGGGCTGTGGAGGGTCAGGGTGGGATACCCTGGAGTCCTTCCAGTGCCGGGAGCCAGGTACCTCATGGATCCTGCTCATACTTCCAGCGTGGAGCCGTTTGCCTGGTTTGGGTGAAGAGGCCGTTTTTCCAAGGCTGCAGACGTGCCAGCACAGCCACCGGTCGTGTCTCTGCTTGTTCCTGCTGCCAGTGCT
>NW_008620969.1:0-320 GCF_000691845.1 Merops nubicus | reverse complement strand
TTCCCTGTGTGGGGGTGGTGCTGGTGGCATGGCACAGCACACCCTGCCCACGCTGTGGTGATTCGGGGCGGTGGGGCAGCAGGAGGGTGAGCTTTGCGGGGTGTTATCCCTCTGCTGGGGCCTTTCTTCTCTGGGATCTGTGTTTTTAAGCAGACCCAGAGGAGCCGGGCTGGGAGGCGAGATGATGAGTAGCTGCAGCGTGACCGCGGTGGGCGAGGAGGGGAGGCAAAGCGAGGGGGGGCTCAGCCCCAGCCCGCACGGCGTGTTGGCTCTCAGCTGCTCGGCGGGACCCCCGCCGCTGGCCTCCCCCGGGCACTCGA
>NW_008620968.1:0-11722 GCF_000691845.1 Merops nubicus | reverse complement strand
TGTTTCTAAATAAATTAAGCAGTTTGTAAAGTGACCTTTGATCTTGGTGGTATTTTGTGAGTGTGGGGAAAGGATATTTTCGACCTACCCTTAGGAGACGAATACTACGTCTCACCTGAAGCCCCTCTATTTGGAGGGCCAGATTGTTGCAACCTCGCAAATGACTGATTTTTCATCATCGGTTTGCGACACCATCATCCAGGTCATTAATGAAGATGTTGAACAGGACTGGACCCAGCACTGATCTCTGGGGGACTCCACTAGTTACAGGTCTCCAGCTGGACTTGGCACCATTGATCACCACTCTCTGGGCTCTATTGTGCAGCCAGTTCTCAGCCCATCTCACTGCCTGCTCCTCTATCTCATATTTCCTGAGCTTGCTCAGGAGGTTGTTATCAGGGACTATGTCAAATGCCTTACTAAGGTCAAGGTAGACTACGTCAACTGGTCTCCCTGCATCTACCCATTCAGTCACCACATCACATAATGCTATCAGAGTAGTAAAGGATAATTTCCCCTTGGTAAATCTATGGTGACTAGTCCTGATAACCTTCTTCTCTTCCATGTGCTCAGAGATGACTTCCAGAATGAGCCACTCCACCATTTTTTCAGGGATGGAGGTGAGGCTGACTGGTCTGTGGTTTCCCGGATCCTCCTTCTGGCCCCTTTTGAAGACTGGAGTGACATTGGCTTTCCCCTAGTCCTCAGCCACCTCTCCCGTTTATGACAGTCTAGAAAAAAATGATGGAGAGTGGTAGAGTGACAACATCAGCCAGTTCTCTCAATACTCTTGGGTTCATCTCATCAGGGCCCATGGACTTATGGATATTCAATTCCTTAGCTGATCACTAACCCAGTCTCCACTGGCTAGCAGAGAGTCTTCCCTCCTCCAGGCTCTCTCTCCTACATCTGGAGTCTGGAGTTCCCAAGGGCTGGTCTCAGGATTAAAGACCAAAGCAAAGGCAGCATTCAGCAGCTCTGCCTTCTCTGCAGCCTCAGTGGTCAGGGCTGTGCCTCATTCAGGAGTGGGCCCACACTTCCCCTAGTGTTTGTTTTACTACAGATAGATTTCAAAAAACCTTTTTTGTTCTCTATTACTTCCTTTGCTAGTTTTAGTTCTAAGATGGCTTTGGCATTTTTTACTGCCAAAAGTCCCTTCTTACATGAGCTATACACTTGTTTCTTCCATGACATTTCCTTCAGAAGCTACCTGCTCATCCATGCTGGTCTCTTAGCCTGTTGACTTGATTTTTTACACAAAAAAAAGCCTCCACTCCTTTGACTAGTTCTTCCTTGTTTGTCAATATGAGGTTTAGCAAAGCATCTCCCCTCATCAGCTTCTTAAACACCTATGTCAGGGAATTACCATCAATGCACTCCAGAGACCTCCTGGACTGCCTGTGCCCTACTGTGTTTGCCTTCTATCTGATATTGGAGTGGTTAGTTATCCATGGGAACCAGGGCCTGTGAACACAAGGAGTCCTCTGGCTGTTAGAAGAAGGCCTTATCTGCTTATCAGGATCAGGAGGTCTGTAGCAGATGCCCACGACAATGGGATCACTCTCATCTACCTCATCACCAGTCCCAAGGCAGAGCTCCACACATCCCCTCTGCTCTACAATGTAAAAGACAATTCACCCTGCTCGCTACATCATCCTGTTCTTCCTAAAGAGCCTATATCCATCCTTGGCAGCACTATGATCATGAGAACTATTCTACCGTGTCTCTCTGATCCCAATAATAATACAGCACTGTAACTGCATGTAGACCTGTCAATCATGCTGTTCATTCCTCATGCACCCTCTAGTGCCAGAAGTCACAAGCTCCCAGCTTTCACCATCAGAAGAGTCCCCATTTCTCAGCCTGATGAGCACAGGTTCTGCACGCCCCTTCCTCAGTACATCTTGGGGTCTGGGCTGGTGGAGCTGCATGGTCTCTGAGAAAATCCAATCTCCTTTTTTTGAATCCTTGATGCTATGCAACCAGCTGACCTCCTTCAGTTCCTTTGTGCAGGTCCTACACAGACTTTGAACCTAGCACACTCCTCCTGCCATCAAGGAGCCCTTCTTCCTGGCCCCAGTCCCAGTGAGAGGCCGCAGGCATGCCAGCAGTCCCAGACCTGCACGGCTGCATCAGTCTGGGTTCAGGCCTCTGCTGTGCCAGGGTAGATACTCCTGTCAGTGTTGGGGAACCATTACTGAGCACATGTTCACCATCCTCAGTTTCTAGCCCCTTTCTCTCTGACATCCTGTAGGAGCTGTTGCATCTTCTGGCTTGTAGAAACCGTGACTAGGAGCTTTAGCCATGAGTGGGCAGAAGAAGAGAAATCTGCTCCAGCCCTGTGCAGCCGAAGAGCAGCAGAGCCTGCATCCCAAGAGCAAGCAGATTGTCAGCATCAAGCTGGGAGTGAAAAAGAGAAAGAAAGACACATTGCTGTCTTTTTTATAATAGAATAATCATTAGAACTTAATCATAGGAAGATTCACATTTTAATTTTCTACATGTGACAGAAAACCAGTAACCAAACTAGACAAAAAATACACTCAAAGCCTGACTGACTTGAGACTGACTTGAGACTTCCTCCAGGAAGGGAGGTTTAAGCTAGATCTAATGTACCATAAGTACCATTTCCTACATCTCCATGAATTTAAAACTCTGTAGCTGAAACCAGAGAAACTGGAGATTGCAAGTGCATTGCCTGACTGAGAACCAAAATACCACTGAAGAAAAACTATTAATTCAGCCTAGTGAACTGACCCAACTCCACTCTGACAGTACTTCAGAGACTTATGAGAGAGCTACTGAGAGTGACTTTGAATGTGTTTGGAGTCCTGCCCTTAGTAATCAGTGTGAGGTGCAGTTTCTTTCAACTAGAATGAAGAATGCTTCTGAGAGCAGCCAAAATAGATGCTAGTCTAGTGACTTTTTGCATAATAAAACTAAATTTAAAGAAAAATCCTCCAGGGACAGCTGGTAATTAGAAAAGTCTCCAAAACTGGTTCATTAAAGCATTTGCTGGCCAAGAACAAATTCTGAACAGAGAAAAAGAAATTACAGTCTGTGTTTTAAGTGTTATTACATGTTTTAACTGTCATTACTATCAGCTAAAGGAGCTAATGATGTTAGAATTAGTGCCTGCATCTCTGTGGGAAAAGTAGGTTCAGACGGGGTTCATTATACCATAAGTGAAGCGGCCATTTGTTAGCTATTGATTGTGATTCCAGCTACCTGGAGACTGCTGTGCTGTCAGGTGTAGCAGGGATTTCCTTCCCTCTCTAACAACTCTGGACAGTTACTGTATATGGAATCTTCAACACAAAAGCCATTTGGGATGGGGGACTGGCTTGTCTGGTTGCATGCTACAAAATATATGCACATCTCAGGAAATGAAGCCCATAGCTCTATATTTTTTTCTGAAGGAGACAACTGAGCAGAAATAGATACCATTCTTAAGAGACTTGCTATAAGCCTGTATATAATTATGTATTTATACACATAAATATAAAACATATTTATAAATATACATAGATAATGGCATGTATATACATACACACACTGGTACATATAATATGTGTGTGTGCACATGCCATGTGTATGCAGGCATACTCATGTTGGCATGTTGTAAACAAAATTGGTATTGGGAATTTAATTTTCCTGTTTTGAATTGAGAAGGGCATTTAAAGAACTTGTCTCTGTTGCCTCACAACGCTGGCAAAGCAGCTTCTTCTTATGAATGCTTTTTCCAGTGTTATAATTAAAATGTTACAGTCTTGAAGAACACGCTCAGAAGTGCCTGATAAATCATGTGGCTTCCTCAGCAGCATTCAGCATTTTGGAGTAAGCAGACAAAAATTATAGTCCCATGCATTGAATCTGATTTACAAGGAAATGCTAAAAGCAAGAACCCTAAATGCTGTCTCTAGAAATCAGGTCTGTGAATAAAAAGGAAGGACTGAACCAGAATTAAATGTCCCAGTTGCCAGCTCAAACCCCAAGCTGATTGTAGAAGCAGTGGTATAGAGCAGTTGTGTCTGTTTTGGAGAGGTCTGTACCTGCCGTGTTGTCTCACCATGGTAGGGCTTTTTAAAACAAACTGTATGTGGCTTTGTTTTAGCTTGAAAGGCAACGTAAACTCCACTGAATGTTGGATTCAGCTGCTTAGGGTGAGGTTGGATGGACAGCTTGGAGTTGCAATGTTATGAACCATCCCAAACTACTGTTTTCTCTAAAAAGCTGAGATGTCATCATCAGTTTCTGTTCCAGTGTGGCACAAATCCACAAGCTTTTCATTAATCTGGGGATAATATAAGGTCACTGGTTAGTATGATGAGTGGACAATATCAGCTTGCATGTGGATAATAGGAATGATCGATGTTCTGATTCTTAAGGGTCTGCTGAGTTGTGAGTCAAGTCTGAGCCCTTGCTTGGTCTGCTGTAGATAGACATGAGGCTTCTGCACCCTCCAAGAGTGTCCTTGCTTCTAGATAATGTGTTCTGGGAGGGAAAAATCTGTTTCATAATTTACTCAAGGCATAAATATACAAAAAGCCTGGCAAAAAAATGTCCATGAAAGGTGACAGTTCAGTGAGATCAACATATTTTACAACCATCTAGTGTTCTGAGGTGCTCTAGGAGCTTTTCTGAACGGTTCCCACCTCCTAAGAAAGCAGGACATGAAAATGCCCTCAGTCCTACCAGCAAATACATGCTGAAATGCATAGCTGAGAATTTAAAATTTATGCACAAGCAGGGTGCACTGACTATGATAGGAAATCATGCTGTGTGTGTGAAGTAAGACCTGAGCACTTTTTCATAGCTCAATAGTAGATACCAGGAAGCAGAAGTGAAATGTGAAAGCCTTGGGGCAAAGAGTTCTCATAGATGAAAATGTCCATCTGAAGACTGGTTGGTAAAATGTCTTGTACCAAAATTGGTTTTGATGGGAAATTGTGGGAGAAGGAGACACAGACAAATGAAAATCCTAACAAACCAAATGTTTACTACTAAAATAGAAAATCTCTTTATTTTGGAATTATGGTTTAGTGCTTGGTGAGGCCTTTTGCTGATTGCCACAGGTTGCCTCTCATTTTCGGATAGAAGCTTTCAGATGCTCCTAGTGAAATCTCTAGGATAGGGAATAGCACAGCTCTACAGTCAGGCCCTGCATATTTCCCATAACCTTTATCGATTCATCTGCTTATCAGCAGGTTAAATTAAGCAGTTCTAGAAGGCTAAACAGGTGTAATGGGGGATGCATCACATGGGTTTAAAGCCTTGAAAAGACAGAATTTGTATCAGTTTCTTTACAAACCTGTGCTGCAGGAGGGGGTGAACAATCCTCAAAAAACATGTTGGTCTGCACTGGGCGAAAATCTCCTCTTGAACCTAAGTCTGAGATACCAGTCAACTTGCTTTAGTTTAATGTTGTTTTGACTAATTCACATCTTCAATGTTTTGCCATTCCTTAATTATAGGGTCTGAAGTTTTTATAGACAGGCAATGAGTGAAACAGACTGCATAGGTAACTCTAATTTGGGGTGTGTGAGGCGGTGGTGGTTAACTTTTACATTATCTGCTTGGGTAATCTAAAAAAGAATTTATACTTCAGGGGATGCAAATGTGTGTGGTAAATTCAAGTTTCCCTATGTAGTTATCAACTCATTTGAATAAAGAGAGGTAGAATTAACAGTTCTGACCAAGGACCATTAACTCTCTTAGAGGTTTCTTTCCTCATTCTGTTTTTCTGGTCATTAATCTCTACTCTCAAGGCAAAGAGAATGACAGCTGTTTGATGCTGCCTTCTCTTTCACTCTCTCTCTTCCCTCCCACCTGATCCCAAATGATATCTATTTCATTTGAGTGCTCCTGGTTCCAATTTTATTTCAGATGAATACTTGTAAGTCCTATAATATTTATCTCCCATTCCTTTGGGGAACAGGAAAAAGACCTTTCTCACAGCAGGGATTTAAAGGGATGCTTTGTTATGTAGTTAGGAAAACAATTATGAAACACTAGATCACCAGAAGACTGCTTTCTGTATTTTACTGGTATTAATCATTGGTAAATTGCCCTTAAAATTTGCTTGTAGCTGAAGATTCAAGTACATTTTCATTAGGAGGTGAAAGAATTTTTGCCATTAAAAGTGCTAACAGTTCTAGTTACTCATAGGGAGCACAGCTGCTCACCAGACAGGCAAGCCAGGAGATGGGGATAAGCTGTGACAGTGGGAATCTGGGGAATGGATGTGGAGTTTTTTAACACTTTATTCCCTGCAGGTGCCCACGCCATCGCTCTGCCCAAAGTAGTACTACTCCAGCAAACTTAGCAGGAACAAAGTGTCTCTGTCTTTGCAGCTTCCTCAGTCCAGCCTGGCATCCTTTATAGCCTCTTTAAGTTCATCATTCCCCATGCTGGCACAAAAGCCCTATAGAGGAAATGTAAGTGAGCACAGGATCACAGACTGATGTAGATCCCTTTCGCTGCCTGCCCTGGGGTCAGGAACCAGCTTCTGACAGAGGTGAAGCAGCTATCTAAGGACAGGAGTGTCTGAAAGCACAGCAGCCTAATTGCAAGAGGATGTCTGTATCCCTCCAAGATAGGTTGCCTTGAGGCAAGTCTTTCAAGTTTACACAGACATTCCCTTGTCTCATTTGCATTTTTTTTACCAGCATATCAAATGCAGTAACATGTATTTGTCATTAAAATCACCTAATTCATACTAGAAACATTCAATCATTCTTACTTGGGCTGAGTAGTGACTTGCCCAACAATTATTTAAGAAAATGACTTTCAAGATAGCATGCTACTCAGAAAACACTCCTCTCCTCATTCTCCCTGGAATTCATTCAGATTCTATGAGAACTTTTTTTTTTTTTTTTTCCCCTGTTCTTTCTTTTTTCTCTTCAGAATTTCCAGCATTATATTTGGGGCATAAGTGTTACAATCCCACAAACCTTAACAGAATCTCTTTAGTGATGTCTCCTTCTAAATGAGACTGTTCCATATCAAGGTATCTGCCTCATTTAGCACGAATGGCAGAGACAACAGATGAAATCCATATCAACTCTATTTAAATATTAATATTTAGCATGCAATGGTTTTGGTTAGACATTTTGGTGTTAGGATAATCCTTTATTAGTCTGCCATCACTTTCTTACTTTTTTCTGCGTTTTCCTCTCCTTGTACATTGCAACTAAATATAACATGCATATACTTACATAATCTTCTTCCCTCCTTCCCAGAGGAAACAATAAAATAATTTTATTTTGTTTTACACAGGCTGAGGATTTTAAATTGCTGCTGGCAGACAGTATCTGATGATATCTGCTACCACATTGAAATCTAAGGGGAGCTCTGCAGACAGGAATTTTCTCAGGTTTAGCCTCCTCTGTGGTTGCCAGGGAAAAAATTCTAAAGAGGAAAAGATGCAAAGTAAATTGCCTTTAGGCTGTACTGCCATTTTTGGAGTAGTGTAGAAAAACCTATGTGCTCAGCTGCAGACCTTGGGCCCAAAATCTTCAGTGCATGAGGGGAAAGAATTTTTCCTGAGAAGAAGCTGATTTCTGGGAGGAAAAATCCCAGTCCAGTGAGTAAAATATGTACCAAAGGAAGGGCCAGTGGTTTGATTAACATCTTGCAGGATTAGGCCACAAGACAACAAACAGATTGTAGCAAGAAATACCTGCAAATTGTTTCTGTATGATTTAATGTCTTGCAAAAATGTTTGATTAACCACAGAAAAGGCATAGGCTATTGCTCTAAATTAGCTGTTTTGTTTATGCTGGCATTAGAATAACATGGGAGATAGATAGCTGCAAAATATACTCACAGGCCCTTGCCTAAATATTTGCATTTTTGTGGTCCTTCTCTACACGAAACTATTGCTAGAGAAACAGAATCAAACTCTGGGGAAGGCTGTCTAATGCACAGGAGCTGGATAAGTAATTTATAAGGATTTGGTTTCTGGTCTTATGAGATCTATGTTAGAATTAATTGCTTTAATTGCTAAACCAATATACTGCTAGCTCCTCTGGTGACTGTAAAGGCAGTTTTCTAGTCCTACAGCTGTTTACTTTGCAAATGACCCATTGAGATAAGTGAAGAATATAATGCTTTTCAAAAATATTTGTTGGCTGTATTTGTTACAGCTCCTGACACACATACATGTGCTCACCCGCACAAACCCCTCTCAAACCCTAGCAGTAAAACATCCTAAGACTAGTTTCTGCACCACTTGCATGCATCAAGTAAATGTTAACCACACTTGCTGCTGCTAACAAATAAAGTGTGGAGTTTTCAAGATGTCGCTGGGGAATGGAGGGCACAGATTCTTTTCTTCCTTTGGTTAAGAAAGCTATAGATGCTGCTTTAATAAATAAATAGATAAATAAATAAATTGAAGTATCAGCAGCAGGATCCAAAGTGCTTCTGCACAAGTAATCTGACCTGACATTTTGTAGTTCATGCAGCTTCTTGTAGCTCAGTGACCTTTGCTGGAAAAGTGAAGTACTTGCAGGTGGGGCCTGATCCGGTACCCACTAAGGGCAAATTAGAGCTTTCCTTTTACTTCACATACGCTTTGATTTGGACCACATCTAGAGACATCAATGGGAATGCAGGGCATCATGTCAGCCTGACTTTATGAAGTGCATGACAGCCTAGAGAGATTAGCCTGACTCCAAGAGTATGGCTGTAAAAAAATCTAGTTTGAGAAAGCACACATAGAGGAGGAACTAGAATGTCCTCTGTGCACAGACATTCAACAAAATAAGTATGAAAATAGTTTGGCTTGAGTTAGCAATCTGAAGCTGAAATTCTGGCTAGAATGAAAGGTCTTTGCAGTTCTGAAGACACAGACACATAAATCACTGACTTGTGAGAGTGACTGCTTCTGAAATGGCTAAATAAAGAGAAGTGTATTATGACACTGATGCACGAATTAGTATTACCCACTACATACTGGTCCAGTAAGGTAAGAACCAAGTGTAAACAGAAGGCAGTGTACTTTATTTAGAACATATAATTTCTTACAGTGAGACTCAGCTGATCTGACCACTATGCATCAAAGCATAATTGTTCTCGTGAGACAGGTGACTTGAACATTCTGTAAATTTCCTAAAAATTAAAGAGGCCATGTCCATCATGATGGACAGCTAGAAATGATACTTTGTTTTTCACATCTTGGGTATACGGTTCTCTCTACTGTTATTACTTGATGTTTTGTGGAGTGGGCCCCTCGGAATTCCACCAGTGCTTTGGCATGTATGCCTCTAACTGTACATAGTGAATCTGCAAATGAAGCTGAAAAAAATGCAGGGTCTGTAATTTGGTGCGAAAGATTTTAAATTGATTTCTCTGACATCTTTAACTACCAAATGATGCAGATGCCTTTACCATTACTCCAGAGCAGGTCCAGTGACAGTAATAGACTTTGGTGACAGTGCTGGTAACCCAGGCCTGTCTGGTGCTGGTGACTTGCATACTCTTCTAAATGCTCTCAATTTCCATGGAAACTGAAAAGAATCAAGCTACTAAGGGCTTTATAATTTACATTTTCTTGTATTCATTAAGGAAAGACATTATTTTAAACCAAAATGAAAGCACTTGTTCAGGGCAAGAAGTTTTTTATTTGTATTACAGATGTCAACTCTCATGCAAATTCTGGATGCAAACCTTATAGTAATGTTGAATGTCTTGTTTAAGCGCTCTGGAAAGGCAAATTTTGTCTAAGTGGCATTTGCAGCTCCTTTTCCCACCTCTAAGGTAGCTAATGAAGTGTTTGAATTGCAGCTGAGTAGAGAAAAATCTTTCTCTCTCCACATGCTACTGCCCTTGTATCTCACCAGAGATAAGAATACCCTTCATCATCTCGTTTAACTGGTCTTTTACTGCTTTCTACCTTCCTCCTGTAAAATGCCTTGAGTCATTTAAAACCAGCCTTTCTTATTGTTGTTTTCTTTCTTAAAAAAAAACCATTTCTTAAAAAAAACAGTCCAGCATGAAAACATTTTGGAGAAAATATAGAGAGTAACTATAAGGAAAATTATACTAGGAGACCTGAGGTTTGGAAAATTCTGTTGGCATAGGAGAACCCAGGTCTGCAAGTGCTACCCTGTAGAACCCTGATCTTCTGCAGTCAATATAGTTTATTGCCTCTGTCCTCAGGAAACTACTCCCTCAGCAGTGACCCTGGAGGAATTAGCATAAATTAGCATGTTTCTTTTGATGTATTCCTGTCTCAAAAGTGAAATTAACATTGCAAAAGGACAGGGATCAACAGGTCTTGGATCCAAGCCTATTCATTTCCAAAAGACAAACTGGATCCGTGAACCGGAAGTGCCAACTTCTTGCTCTCCTAAGACATTACTCTGTGGAAGTGTCATGGTTTAACCCCAGTCAGCAACTAAGCCCCACACAGCTGCTCATGCACTCCCCAGTTCCACCCCAATGGAGAGCGGGAGGAAATAGGAAGAGTAAAAGTGAGAAAACTAATGGCCTGAGATAAAGACAGTTTAATAAGTAAAGCAAAATCTGTGCAGCAAGCAGAGGAAGGCAGGGAATTCATTCACCACTTCCCATTGGCAGGCAGGCAGATGTTCAGCCATCTCCAGGAAAGCAGGGCTCCATCATGTCTAACAGTGACTTGGTAAGACAAACACCATCACTTTGAATGTGTGTCCCCTCCCCCTTCCCTCTTCTTCCAGCTTCATATGCTGAGCATGACGTCATATAGTGTGGAATAACCCTTTGGTCAGCTGGGCGCAGCTGTCCCAGCTGTGTCCCCTCACAGCTTCTTGTTCACTGTTCACCCCCAGTCTCCTTGCTGTTGGGGTGGTGTGAGGAGCAAAAAAGACTTGACTCTGTGTAAGCACTGCCCAGCAACAGCTAAAACATCTCTGTGCTATCAAGACCATTTTCAGCACTAAGCCAGAACACAGACCCATACTAGCCACTATGAAGAAAATGAACTATACCAGCCAAAATGAGCACAGGAAGACGAGTCAGTCCCAGGAGTGGAAGGGAACATCCCTTCTCCCTGCTGAGACTCAACCTTGTATTGGCACCCTCATTAATAAAGATGAAGCACTGCCCACTGCACCACAGCTACATTAGTCAGTTGTCAGCAGAGATATTTTTCCTGCCGCTGAATGGGGAAAGAATTTGACAGCTGGCCAAGGATTACCATTCCTCCCTTATATACTAGCCGTAGCACACTTCTGTGAGTTACTGACTAGAGAATCAGTTTAGTCCATTACCAAAGCCTAAAAGATTACCAATACCTGCTGTAAAAATTCAGAGAGATAAGATGAAGTATTCTTCTTTCTAACATTTCTTTCAGTGTCTTTGACTCTTGGTCTTGTGGTCATAGGAAGCTATCTAAACCTAGCCTGCCTACAGAGAAGATGGTCTTGGCCATAGTATGTGTGCTTTGCTGTTCAACTGGCAGTTGAAACCAGATTATTGGGGTTTTCTCCAATTTTATAAGTGATTTTTTTTTTTTGTCTAACCACTTGTACCAGAGCTTTATAGCTACATCAGAAGCTTAAGGCAAAACACCTTTTTTCAGTTTGCAGCTATAACTTTATACCTGCTTAAACAAAAGCACAAGTAAAACAGTTTTTTTAAAACAACAGTTTAAAAAAAAAGTTGTTTTTTTTTTTTTTTAAAGAACAGTTTAAGTAAAACAACAGTTGTGGAATTAAGGGCCACTGTGCTGCTGTGA
>NW_008620967.1:24954-29694 GCF_000691845.1 Merops nubicus | reverse complement strand
TTATTATTATTATTTTTATTTTCATTACAGCTGTTTCCTTTTCTGATTGCTAAGTCTCTCTCCCTTATTCCCTTTCTCTTCCCCTTTGGGGGCAGAGGGGTTAACAGAGAGCATCTGTTACAGATCTGGGGGCAGCCCTGACACTAAACTGTGACAGCAGGGCCTGTGGGGATACGACATGGGGGATGGCTGGAAACTCCAAGAGGGAGATTTAGACTGGAGAGAAGGAAGAAATTGTTGACACTGAGGGTGTTGAGCCCCTGGCCCAGGCTGCCCAGAGAGGTGGTCGCTGCCCCATCCCTGGCACCATCCCAGGGGAGGTTGGCCGGGGCTCTGAGCACCCTGCTCTAGCTGCAGATGTCCCTGCTCCCTGCAGGGGGTTGGACTGGGTGAGTTTTGAAAGTCCCTTCCCACTCAAGACATTCTATGATGCTGTAGTTCTGAGACAGTCAGCAGTGCCTTCAGCATCCCTCCAGTATTAAAAATTTGATAAACTAATGTCAGCCTGGTGGTGACAGGACATGGAAGGGTGACAGAACACAGCAGTCCTCACAGTGTTTAGAGGACAACTGACCAAGGCTACCTGAACTAGTGTTTGCCTCTGACCATGCAGCTGTGCAGGTTTCCATGTTGGACTTAGAGTAAGTACAGTCTTTAAAGACAGGCCTTCCTGTGTGGCTGCCATTTCCACTCAGACCTGCACCTTGCTTGTAACAAAGAGGATACAAATGTCCACTTTGAAGACTAATGTTCAGTTGCCACATAGGTCCTGGCCAGTGACATGCAAGTTCAAGAGCATGAAAATTGGGGGCACAGGAAAAATGTACAACTGCCCCAAGCAAACAGTGATCATCCCACTGGACACACAGAGACCTCCCCTCATTTGTGACTCTGCAAGGGAACCCTACAGACCTCAATAGATGCCACCAAAGCTGTAGCAGAATTCCAGACATTGAACTTGGTGTCAGGTCACTCGACAGAGGGAGATTAATTGCAAGACAGGGACACCACAAACCCTTGGCTGCCACGACACGATCCCACGTGGACAGCAAGATGCCCAGTGCAAGGTGCATGCTTGTTTACCTGAATTGAGCTGAAGAACCCACGCCCAGCTGCTGCCCCAAGAAAAGAAACCAGAAGTGAATCTGGCATCACTCAAGGATGGAGGAGAAATAAGGAATGCTCTACAAGCCTTTATTTCTGCACTGCTGTACGGCACAAAAAAAAGAAGTATCAATAGGATCCCATCACTTGGCAACAGCAAATAGACTGTGTAAAATTTAAGTATTATCTTTTTTAAAAGAGGCTTTGGATTTAAGATCATCATCCCCTTTTCCCAAACACTAATCTGATAACATGCTGTACAAACAATAAACTCGTTAGGAACTTCACAAAACATTCCATGCTGTTCTGCAAAGCCCTGTGAGCTCTCAGTTACTTGTAATGAAATAAGCGTGCAACCCTTTTCCATCCCCAGACAAGTCTGCATAAAATTGTGCCATAAAAGGAGACTAGAAACATGGTGGCCTCACCACTGTCTGCCCTGTGCCTTCCAGCTGGAGGTGGCTTTGATGGACAGCCGTAGGGCACAGCCAGGGCACCCATCTGCTGATCACTTCAGACTGTGGGGAGTTACCAGAGAACCCACACGCCCACCAGCCAGGCTGGGACTGGGTTAAGATCTGCCCAACGTGTCCCCTCTGCAGCAGCAAATCAAACATGTGTCCTTGTCCTTCTCCAGCCCCATCCCTTCATCAGCAGGTTCTGCTTAAAATACTGATCTGTGGCTCTACCCTCCCCTCCTGCTTCCCCACCCTTCTTCCTCCTTGATGACCCAGGCTTTCAGCAGGTCCACCTCCAAAGGTATCGTCCACGTCAAGCAAACCAAGTTTGCTTTTTCTCATGCTTTGCCAGAGAGCCTGTGGGGCTCTTTCACCCCTGCAGAGCCACATGGTTCAGGATGCAAGTGAAAGAGGACAACCTTTTTTTCTCCAATGTAATGCTGTACTCTGGCAGATATATTCTAAAGACATTCCATTTGGTTTCTACCCACTGACTAGTTTAGAAGACACAGAGAAGACTTTGGTCAGCAGACTGGCAGTGATGATAATGTTCTGGTTATGCTGTTCAACAACTGGTCTCTTAAAAATAAATTTTAGGAAAGGGGCAATTAGCAACATGCAGGATTTGAGGCACTTCATTATTTGGAACAGCATGCTTGGAAAAGCACAATGTCTGTCCATGAAAAGGACATTTACTTGTTTGTCTGTCTGAGGTGGTTTCCATGCCATTACCTACTGCCTGGTAGCATATGGAGGAGACAGAGATCAGTAAACTATGGGTCTTACACCCTGCACAGAAACCCCACATACTCTCTTACACTTCACAGAATCATGGAATCATTAAGGTTGGAAAAGACCTCCAAGATCATCAAGTCCAACCACCAACCCAGCACTCCCATGACCACTAAACCATGTCCCCAAGGCCCACCTCCACACATGTTTGTTGAACCCCTCCAGGGCTGGGGACTCCAGCACCTCCCTGGGCAGCCTGGGCCAAGGTCTCACCACTCTGCCAGGAGAGAAATTCTGCCTAATATGCAACTGAAACCTCCCCTCTTGCAACTTAAGCACATCTCTTCTTGTCCTATCACTGGTTACTCTGCAGAAGAGACCAACCCTCACGTAACTCCAGCTTCCTTTCAGCAAGTTGTGAAGAGCAATAAGGTCTCCCCTCAGCCTCCTCTTCTCCAGACTAAACAACCCCAGGTCCTCACCATCCACGTTCCCCAGACCCCTCACCAGTTTTGTTGCCCTTCTCTGGACCTGCTCCAGCTTCTGTCCAAATAAATAAAAATATTTCTAAGCACCTATTAGAAGTGGCAATACCATTCAGCTGGGTGCTTAAACAGCACATCCCAAATGGAGATCACTTCCCAACTAAATGTTCTTGCATGGCCTTCTTCTGCTTAACACATTAACAGGGATTTAGAGGAGTGACTGTCTGGAACACTGCTTAACAGTGCTACTAGCAGAGTTCCAAGAAATCAGTAGTTTGGCAGTTACAAATACAGCTTTAGAGGCTGAAATATGTGCTCACACGTGCTAAACCTGTAATCCCAGCTTGCTTTTTCTTCTTGTCTTCTTTTTTTTCCACTTTCCTCATAATATGTGGTTTAAATTTAGTAGGAATGATTCACTTGGTGCAGGTTTGCTGGCTTTTTCTTTTTAAATTTTTTTGCACTTGGACTCCATCTTGGATGACATCTAACAGGAAGGTTGGAGGTGGGAGGCAGAATCTGGCTTTCTAAAGCCAGCCCATTAAACGCAGTGTCTTCCGTGCTTTTATTGCAACTTAAGTATCTCTAAACTTGGCAATTTCCTGCTGTAATAAACAGCAGCTACATGGCAGGCACATACCCGACCACTATTCTAGTGCTACTTCTGCTCCGAGTTGGATTCAGGCCAAAAAGAGCCATTCCTGTGGTCTTAAGACATGGCCCATCCCCAGATGGTCTGGCTCCAGCATCATCATCCAACTGTAAGACCCTCCTGTGCTGCTCTCAACCTAACCAGGCTGAGCAGCACCTTTGCCTTCTACAAGCAGGCTTGGGGGCAAGGACTATGTGCCCATTTCTGTATTTTGCTTAAAAATCTAAAAATCCCCCCAGCTGTGAGGCTTCAATTATGGAAGTCTCCAATTCTACTGGTGTCATTCATAACTCAGAATCATAGAATGGTTTGGGTGGGAAGGGACCTTTCAAGGTCACCCAGTGCAACCCCCTGCAGGGACAGGGACATCTGCAGCTAGAGCAGGGTGCTCAGAGCCCCGGCCAACCTCCCCTGGGATGGTGCCAGGGATGGGGCAGCGACCACCTCTCTGGGCAGCCTGGGCCAGGGGCTCACCACCCTCAGCAGCAACAATTTCTTCCTTCTCTCCAGTCTCAATCTCTCTCTTGGAGTTTCCAACCATCCCCCTTGTCCTGTCCCAACAGGCCCTGCTCAAAAGCCTGTCCCCAGCTTTCTGACAGGCCCCTCGAAGCACTGAAAGGCATAAGGTGAAAAGAATTTTGGTTTCTCACAGAACTCACCATCCTTGCTGCAGACAGGGAGGAATTACCAAGTTTTGGCAAGCTGCACAGTCCAGCCAGCTGCACTCAGGTAGGACAGGGCTCTGTAGCCTCTGTGCTCTGCCTACCACCAAAAAGAGCCTCATCCCTGGCAGAGAGCCTTGGCCACAGCCGCAGAGACCCGGGCAGGTGGCTCCTGCCACATGGCAGGTACCTGGGAAGGAGGTAGGCAGAGAAGCAGATGACAGCTTTGGGATAGCACTGGAGGACTATTACGGCAAAACTTTGCTAAATATATCTGCAGTGCAAAGTAGGTGGGTCAGAACATACCTCCAAGAGAAATCCCTATTTGGAAGCACAGCCCAAGTGGGAAGCTATACGTTCAAGGCAGGTAGCAGCACAAGCAGGAAGGCTTTCAGCAAGAACACTTGAAGGATTCAGAGTTTTCTCCCCCCCCTCACCCATAATACATTCAGACAGAAGCACAAAGCAAGGCTGCAATGTAAAACACTCTCTAGGAAGCAGGCCAGAAAAATAAACAGATATGCAGAGAGGTGAAGTGACCTCCAGTCTCAAATGAAATTATTTAGGAAGGCTGGAGCTTAATTGAGACTCTGAGACACCAACCTCTCATCAGAGACTGGGCTGAGACTCAGCAACTCATTCCACAT
>NW_008620967.1:6384-24923 GCF_000691845.1 Merops nubicus | reverse complement strand
GCTGAACCCACAGCACTTCTCAGAGCTACAGAAAGCAGAACACCAATTCCAGTGTCAAGAGTCAAATAAGATGAGAATGAAAAGTAGGAAACAGAGAAGTTTTATTATGGAGATTTCTAAAAAAACTGATGAGTTCTCTTGGGCTGTGACAGAGTTCTGCTGAGTTCTCCTAGGACAGGAAATCCAGCTTCAGCTGTGGGAATGCATTGGAAGTGTTGATAAAAGCCAAAATTGCAGAACATTTGGAAATGCATAATTTAGTAGAGGACATCCAGTACAGATTCATAAAAGGAAGGTCATGCCTGACAAATCTGCTGAAATCCTTTTTATTATACGACCAAATCGTTAGGTTAGACAAGAGTGAAACAGTGGACATAAGTTATCAGGATCTCAGGAAAGCATTTGATTTTTGCACCACTCAGGCTGATTTACAAAGTCATAAAGCATCTTGCAGGGAAAAGGAATTGAAATGGTTGAAAGAACATTTTAGGGATAGGAACAAAAGCAATGCAGTGAGCGGAAGGAGTCTGAAACAGAGAGGTGTAGAGGTCAGTCTGCTGCTAAAGCCATAAAAATAGGCTCCTAGAAGGGAAAAACTTCATCTCAGCTCCATTTTAGAGGCAAGAAACCCTGAGTTTGGGGACAGAACTGCACAAGCCCATTACTAGCAGTTGGTAAATTAGCAGGGAATGGGGTGCAAGAAGATGGATGAGTAAGGCTCAGTGCTGACAAAAGGACAGAGAAGTGCTGCACCAACCTGTGGGATTCACTTTGCCAGAGCTGATGTGTGAAAGGACCTTCTGGCTGGGAACCTGCATTCATTTTAAAGAGGTTTCGATAATTTTATGGTCATTAATAAAATCTGCAGCTATGCATGTTGTGGTAATGATATGGGTAATTAAATCTGGAGCTTCTGGGAATTAAGCTGATAGCCTGAAAGGGTCAAAAAGAAAACTCCTCTTGTACTTAATCAGAGGAACAGCTTTGCAAGCTGGATAGGTGCATTAATTGTCCGATACTGACCACTACCTGACACACAATGCTGCATCAGATGGACCTCCAGACTGATCCAGCTCGACTCCTCCCAAAAATTACTGACATTTCATGTAGGGGACACCAACAAAACCCATCTTTTGGGACCTGCATGACACCAGTTTGGCTTGGTTAGCTCCTCTTAGGCAATTCTGTACAGACAAAAGTACTGCCACCTATTCTGAGACTTTCAACGTGCTGTTGGCAATATCTTTTGAAATCTGCCAGTTGTCATTGTTGGTAGACTGGAGATGAGGTCTGTTGCTTGACGACGACGCAAGAAGTTTTTATCCTCCTCTTTTCTTTCTTAAGAGAGCAGCAAATCTTTACCATGTCCTCATGAGCCAAGATAAAACCCTCCACAGTGAACTGAAGCCTCAGCAACATGCCACTTGGCTCAAGGTCACCTGTGTTCAAGATGAGAACAGAACGTGGATCTTCTGATTCCTACTCCTGTGCCCTGAATACCAGGCCATAGTGCTGCTGCCACCACCTGTGGGGACAGCCTTTCAATCTTTAAGGCTGTCAAAACCTAGCAGCTTTTATGAGCACTAAAAATCACTTTAAATAAACTTCAGTTTGAGGGGGAAAAAAAAAAAAAAGTTCCAGGAGAACAGGTGGACTCCTGTGACACCATTCTTCAATGCACAAAGAATCTTTCATCTTGCTGTTCTACACGGCACCTTTAAATATTCCTCTACATAAAGGCATGATATGCAAGAGCAAAAGAATAACTGAGAAACAGTAATCCCTAACAGATCAACTGTGCTTTATCTACAGATTCTGCTTTCATAAAAGCACAGAGGAAAGAAGGGGGGTTGGGGGGGGGGTAGAAGTACATTCTTATTGTTTTCTGAAGCTTAAAATAACCACAAAGTGAGAAAAATCAAAGCTGTTCCACAGAACAACTAGGAAAAAAAGTCTCACTGAGCATTTGAGAAAGGCAGTAAATGGCAGAAGATGGAATTAAAGATTTAGTGAGTGCTATGGTCACCATGCTTAGATCCTAAATTTGGTCTGTGCTGAAACCAGTGTGGTTTAAATGGGAAGCATCTGCTAGAAGGTACGTGCCCCATCTATAATTATAGGTGTCCCTGGCAGGAAAGGCTACAGCTATGGCTACCATGCCTTACTCCATTTCCACTTGCTAACTTCTCTGAAAACTTTCTTTTTTTCAAAGATAATGCCCCTGAACATGGGTAATTTTTGGAGGACGCCTGCTCACTGTGAGAGACACAGAAGGCAAAGGGATGGGAAGAGTTAGAACAAATCAGCTGGACTGAAGACAGGCAGAGCTGCCATCAGTTTATTCTCCTAGCTGATTGCTCATGGAGTTTTCCTATTTCCAGAACAAGCAGAAATTGTATTAACCACTACAGCTGGTTTGGAACCAAACAATATTTCTGCTTAGCTTTAACACCAGGTCTGGCCTGGTGCTAGGGGAAGGAGCAAGAAACTGGTCCAAATAACAGCTAGCAAAACTTCCCTTTATTCCTCACATTCAGACATCTCATACTGTCCAGTGTTGAGCTGTTCTGCAACATCTACAGGCTGCTGAACTGTTTCCCCCTGCTCCCAAAAACTAACCAGTGCCACAGCCAGGCTTTGTGCAAACCCTTTTTTGCTCAACCTGTATTATCTGCTGGACAATCTACAGAAAGCTCTGGAAAAGCCACCGACCTCACCTGGCCACAATGCAGCTCCCTTTGCACAAGGATTTTCTAGGAGCCGTTCTCCTGAGCCACCTTTCAAGCAGCCAAGCAGCCTTTAGGTAGCTACTCACTCTTGCCCACCTGGGTCAGGTACCCACCAGCTCACACAGTGGTTCACAAGAGATCTCAGGGCAAGGCTGACTTGCCTTCAAAGCTGCAGCCACTCTGCTGTAGAGCAATAACACGATGAACAGAAACCATCTGAACCATTCCTCTGGCTCTGACTTTCCTCAGTTCCAGACGTGCCTTTCTGTTACTCTGTCTCCATGCTACACTTTGTATTTTCAAAGATCAGGGAAGATTGTTTATTATCTGCCATTCAGACTTCTGGAGGGCTTTTGCAACTCTTGTTTTTGTTTACACACATTGTATTTTAGGCCCAGGTAAGTGCCACAGAGTCCACTAACCTCACCCCATTCAGCCCCACCGCTCAAAACCTGAGCAGCAGCTGCTGGGAGAGAAACCCAGGAGGCAGTTTAACACGTGTGGCATTCAGGTATGAACTGAAGTTACAACAGCTGCCCATCAGAAAAGACTCATGAGGCTCTGTGGTGTGATGCACGCTTCTATCCCCTCTGCTGCCAGCTGCTGTGGCACCAGAGAGGAGGCAGCAGGCTCCTCCCAAAACATGCTTCAAGAGGAATGACTATCATGCAAGGTGGGAACTGCACTTTCCCTGCACCTCCTGCTGCCACAAGTTTCTAACATTTAAAATTCAACAAGATCTGTGTGCTACCTCCTGCATACCAGTGGCACTACCAATTGACAGGACCAGCAATGAGCTGATGTGTTCATGGAGCCCTCCTGCCCACACTACACCTCCCTCTGAGCTGGACAGGCAGCATCTGGGAAATCTTCTCTTCCCATCTGAGAACTGAAAATTTTGACTCTAGTCACTCAACAGAGGAATCCAAGTTTGGAAATTGGACTTCCACCAGAGGACTGGAAGATATATAAATCAACACATCAGTCCTAAAATGTAAAAAGCTACCGTTTAATGCAACATGCCAAAAATAAAATGTGAGTTCCTCCAGACAGTCTGCAACAGGCAATTATCTAAAAAACAATTTTTCACAAAGTTCTGCACATTCTTGCTGACTAACAATTCTGCTGCCAAGCACAGAGGACTGCAAGATGAATTTTTTTCTTTTTTAGCTGGTTCTAAGAATATTATCCAAAATACTGACTTATATAAAGGGGTACTTTCAACTGCCTTTATTACTTAGCTCTTTATGATTCTTTACATCCAGTGGATAACGTGTTGGCACACTTTACCTGTTAGATAAATCTCTGTCCCCATCCACACTAGGATATTATTTGTGAGGCCAGTTTAACCTGTTTAAGTATGACTTCCCACTGAAAACACAGCTAAGTTCCCATGACCCAGGTTAGTCACGTTATTTAGAGAACTCCTGGAAGACATTGAGAACTTACAGCAAGTACAACTGCTGCAAGGTCCTCTAGAGAACAAAACAGCACAGCAGTCTTTGAGGGCATTTGGAGACCATGAACTGCACCTCTCCTTCAGTTTCTACCTTTCTGAACCTTTTTGGTTAGGATGTGAGTGAGTACAAGTTTAATGCACCTAGTTGTTATGAGTTCTCTGTCATCTAGTAGCCAAAACAGATGGATCTTCCCAGATCCACATTGTAGTCAAATCTGATTCTGTAGCTAGAGACAAGAGAAGAGAGAGCATGTCATGGAATGGTTTGGGTTGGAAGGGATCTTAAAGATCATCTATAGCTCCAACCCCCCTGCCATGGGCAGGGACACCTCCCAGTAGACCAGGTTACGCAAGGCCTCATCCAACCTGGGCTTGAACACCTCCAGGGATGGAGCATCCATGTCCCTGTAAAATATGTTAGTTATCAAATGGGCAAGGGGCCTTAAACCAGTCACTGAAAAAGTGAAATCCTGGAAGGGAAAACCCCACAACACTGTGCTCAGTGAGCATCCTGAGGGACTGCATGTGATGGCAGCAGCAGGGCTGTGAGGCCACTCATTCGGGAAGCTCACAAAATCCTCCCAGGCTCTTAGCAAGCTAAGAGTGGGAGAAGTTATGACCCAGTATTACCTAAGCCTCAAACCTTGGGCTCTCCTAGGAAATTACAAGATTGTATTACAGTGATGTCATTTCCTCCCTCATCTCTTTACAGTACCATAGAGATGCTTTTACTGCTGCTGGTACAGAAGGAGGGGAACAAGCACACTGAAGGAAGTAACCCCTCACCAGGTCAAAGCTGTCCTCTGTGCAGTATTAACATTCCATCCCTCCCCTCCACCAACACCACACAGCTCAACCTCTCAAACACAGGCCACCAGCTCTACTGCAGCAAGTCTGTGGATGACACCAAGCTGTGTGGGTCACCATGCTGGAGGGAAGGGACATCATCCAGAAGGATCTGGACAGGTTTGAGAGGTGGGCCCTTGCCAACCTCATGAAGTTCAACACGCACAAGGTGCTGCACCTGTGTCAGGGCAGGCCCAAGGACAAATACAGGCTGGGCAGAGCATGGAATGAGTTCATTTAGGTTGGAAAAGACCTTTAAGATCAGATAGTCCGAGCAGGCGGTGGGTTAACCCACGCTGAACACCAGGTGCCCCCCAAGCCACTCTGTCACCCTCCCCCTTTCCTCACCGTCTTCTGCAGAGCAAAAGGGGAAAGGAAAATAAGATGGAGACAAAACCCTTGTGGGGAAAAGCAAAGGCAGTTCAATAGAAAAGCAAAGGCAAGCAATGTCACAAAGTGATGAGGAAAACACCCAAAGACTTCTCTCCTTCCCATCCCCAGGAGTTGTCTGGCCTTTCCTGGGAAGCAGGGCTCCAAAATGCATAGCAGTTGCTCTGGAGGACCAAGGAGTAGCCACCCCCCTCTCCTGTCCTAGCTTTATAGCTGAGCTGACACTATATGGCATGGAGTAACCCTTCGGTCAGTTTGGGTCAGCTGTCCTGGTTATGGTCCCCCCAAGCTCCTGCTCCATGTTCCCCCCAAGCTCATGCCCCCCCATCCCATTGTGTGGGGCATGTTAGAAAGAGCCTTGGTGCTGTGAGAGCACTGCTCAGTGGTGGTCACAACACGGGTGTTAGCAGCCCCCTTCTAACTCCCAACACAACAGCACTGCACCAGGAGGGCTGCTATGGGAAACCAGCTCAGCCAGACCTGATACAAACCCTTCAACTAACTCTAGCAACTCTGCTGCTAAACCATGTCCCTCAGCACCACACCTACATGAATTTTAAGTGTGTAAGTGTAGCCTAGAAAGCCCCAACGGTATCCTGGGCTGCATCCAAAGCAGCACGGGCAGAGGGCAAGGGAGGGGATTTCCTCCCTCTGCTCTGTCCTCAGGAGACCCCACCCAAAGTACATAAGAAGGACATGGACCTCTTATGGACCAGAGGAGGCCACAGAGATGATCCAAGGGCTGGAACCTCTCTGCTGTGAGGAGAGGCTGAGAGTTGGGCTTGTTCAGCCTGAAGAAGAGAAGTCTCCAACGAGGCTTTCTTGCAGGTTCAGCCTGAAGAAGAGAAGTCTCCAAGGAGACTTTCTTGAAGCCTTCCAGTACCTGCAAGATGCCTACAAGAAAGCTGGGAAAGGACTTTTTGCAAGGGCTTGTAGTGATAGGACATGGGGTAATGAGTTCAAACTGGAAGAAGGAAAATTTAGATTAGAAGTTAAGACAAACTTGTTCACCATGAGGGTGGCAAGACACTGGCACAGGCTGCCCAGGGAAGTTGAGGATGCCCCATCACTGGAGGGGTCCAAGGTCAAGTTGGATGTGGAAGTTGGATGTGGCCCGGTGCAAGGTGGTGTAGTGGGAGGTGTCCCTGCCCATGGCAGAGAGGCTGGAACTTGATCTTGAAGGTCCCTTCCAACCCAAACCATTCTATGATTCTATGAATTTAGAATTCTACTAAAACAATCTGAAGAGGATGGTTTTGCCTTGTCCCTTTCTCACTGGCACTGGAGTGCGTGGACTACAGGTAAGGAGCTGTACAAGAGAAGGGAGATGTACACAGTGGGAAAGGTTCATGACTAGAGTGCTGGCTCATTCCCTGCCATTCCCACCAAGGATCTGCACTAAGGGGATCATTTAAGCATTTGAAAAAGAGAAAACAGAAGTGGGGTAACTTTGATAGTCCCTTTTTTTAGGACTAGTCTGAAAAACTCTCTTAAGCTGTAAAAGGGAGTTTGGAGCCATTTTTTGCCTGTGACTGAGACTGATCAGTCAAGAACCAGCAAGTGGCCTTGTTGAGAAGAGCTGCAGAAAGTGAGTCATATGGGAAAAACTTTTAACAGAGAGAGATTTTAGGGCAGGGGCAGAGAAGGGACGCCTGGAGGCCTCAACTTTGTCAGTCATAACATATGAAGCTGAAGCCCTGAGTGTGGTTTCTGCCACTTCTGAAAAGTGGCAGAAGATAAACTCGGCGAGATAACGGCTGAGTTTCTGCAAGCTGTGTTTTTACTGTAATCAGAGACTGGCCACGGGGCCAGTGTGACCATCAGTCTGACCCTGCAGGGATATTATGTTCTTAAACAGCCTGGGTACAATTTATGTCCAGCCATTCCACAAGCCAGAGCACGTGAACACACTGTAAAACAGGGTCCATCAGAAAAGGCTTGCTCCACATCTACAAGGAGAAAACTGACACCGTAAGTCAACATCCAGCTGGCTGGGGGAGAAGGGCTGGGATGACACACAGAGCCATATAAATGGGCAAGATCACAGCCTCCCATTTGCTCTCCCTTTAATATTCTTAAAATGTTTTTATTTGGGAACTGTAAGACGTGGAAGTGCCCCGTTTTTCACCAGCTGAAGCCCAACCTGAAATAATAAAACAGCCTTAAGTAGTTAACAGGCTACAAAACTCACCACAATTTCCAGTCAGCATTACAGAGACTTGCAGAGTAACACTGTGTACCCATTAACTCCAAGTCCACAATTTGGCCAGAATTTGTTTTGCTGCATTACAGCCAAATCACTTTTTGTGTCTGTCTTCCTCCTACGTGGGATTGCCTGAGCAGAACAGGATGCCAGCACTGAAAGCACTGACTGTCTCCGACTTCACCATCTTTGATTAAGAAGGCCCTTTTATTGCAGGATCACTTAGACTTTACAGATAACTGTTGCTGCATTGAGATGAAGTTACTGGCAAGGAAAAGCCTACAGCAACACGGGGAAGAGCAACCAGAATACTAAGACTCCCCAAATGAGCTATTCCCAAAGTCCGACACAGAAATTATTTGCCTAATATCAGCTTTGGGCTGAAAATGAGGTTGAGTTTTTCTTGTACTCCCCACAGCAGATGCAGAAAACAGAGTACTCCTCGTTTCCTTACAAGAAACTTTCACATCAGCTTTGAACAGCTCGAGTGGGTGGGTTATTGAAGGTTTCTCTTTAAATGTCCTTGCCCTTTCCGTGCACTATAAGAATTATCTCAGAAGTCAACTTTCCATCCTTTCCCCACCGCGTTTTCAGCTTCCACATGACCTTCACAACATCTTGTTTCAGTCCTGTCCCTGCCCCACATTCCCATCCCATTGCTGTCTGCCTGAGCAAGGGAACACGTGTCCCACAGCTGGTCAGGAACTGCCCCTGTGCTCTGGTAACAGCAAGCACAGGCTGCAAGTCTGTACCCCTACTCCTATGTCCACGTTTCTGAGGGACCAGATATGTAACAGAGTCAAGAATCAGATATTTCACAGCAAAGGGAAAGAAATCCACATGTTTTATCCAGGCTGGTACATACCCTGAAGGATCTTTTACATTTCATATTACACTTACCACTCTGGATTATGAGGGTGGGTGAAAAGTTATCACGTAATTAATTTCTCTTCACCATTTGATATTCCTATTCTCTCTCACCTCGGGGTTTTTTTTATTAAAATGACATTCAAACATATGTAAACTGGCTCAGTACATTGCACCATCAGCCACCAACTTATGCTTTGTATTCAGATATAGGCAAAGGTTTTTTGAGACAAGAGAATTAAAAATCTGATCTAGCACGTGGGACAGAAGCACCCAAAGACGCAACAACAGAAGTTTTGGTTTCCAGAAGAATGACCAGATTCAGAGAGGTGACTCTGCTCTGGGTAGACTTCACCTGGAGTCCACCTCAGGAGTCCTCAAAACAGGAGGGACATGGACCTGTTGGAGTGGGTTCAGAAGAAGGCCACAAAAACAGAGGACTGGAGCACCTCTCCTACGAGGCCAGGCTGAGAGAGATGGAGTTGGTCAGCCTGGAGAGGACAAGGCTCCAGGGAGACCTTATGGCAGCCTTCCAGTATGTGAAGGGACCTACAGGAAAGCTGGGGAAGGCCGGGTTACAAGGGCATGTAGCTCTAGGACAAGGGGCAATGGTTTTAAACTCAAGCAGGGGAGATTCAGATTAGACATTAGGAAGAAGTTCTTTACTGTGATGGTGGTGAAGGCCTAGAACAGGCTGCCCGGAGAGGTGGTGGAGGCCCCATCCCCAGAGACACACAAGGTCAGGTTGGATGGGGCTCTGAGCAACCTGCTCTAGTTGGGGATGTCCCTGCTCCCTGCAGGGGGGTTGGATTAGGTGACCTTCAGAAACCCCTCCCCACCCAAGGCATTCTATGATTCTACTGTAAGGTCACAAGCACCATTACTTCCTCCATCCACTTTTCCAGATCTGAGCAGCAACACTATTTTATGTTCACAGAAAGGCTTTTTTCCCCCCATCAGAAAAAAAAAAGCATTTTCTAGCTTATTAAACAGAATTTAAGTTCTGAAAGAATCTGGTAAATGTATTGCTTTGTCATTTCCAGGAGCAGTCTCTTGGGTGATGGAAGGTAAAGCTATTTATCACAGCATCACCAAGGAACCCAAATGGCAGCAAACGAACGACCTGACAATACAGAACTCAAGTGAAACTGAGAGTGACAAAACCTTGGGACCTCACTTTTCGCCCTGATTTGCAGTGTAGCACATTCAACAGAGTGCTGGTAAGTCAGCGTGGCGAGGAGTTTGCTTTAAGGTGGCACAGAAGTAAAATGTACATGCTGAAGAATTAATTGTACTTTTTCCTAGAAAAAAAGAGAGGCCCTGCAGCATTTTCCAGCCAAATACAGGCATAGCTTTCAGCAGAGGAGAACTGTGCTGTAAGCAGCATCACAGGTTTGATGTTGTTGAAGAAGATGAGAAGGTACCATCAGCATCACCCAAAACTGTTGCCTTTCTTCCTTACCATAAATATTTATGCAGTGCCCAAGGATTACCAAAGGATTTAAGGTGCTCTTACAGTCGAGACTAAACTGTCATCATCCCATCAATTTTAATAATATAAATACCATAGAAAATCTAAGCAGACCAGTATCTGTTCTCTATTCTTACTCAATCTTCATTACAACTGTTCTACAGCTTCAAGAAGTCTTGTGGTCTAGGAATAAAAAAACAGAAGCCTCACAGACTTTTGGTTTTAATCACAGGCAAACAGAGCTGCGTCTGCCTGCCTCGTTAGCTTGGTGAATTTAAACAGTGACCAAGCCACTTGAACTTGTCTGTGAGACAGACACACTCCATGCTAAAAATAATTAAAAAAAAAATAAAAATCTGCTGTACAAGTCCTTCAGAGGGAAAAAAAACCCACCTCAGTATGTAGTCCTTGCCAGGAACTAGCTGAGTACATTTCTTTCACCTTGATTTCCAAACCTAGACTGCATTCACTATCAAATATATGCTGAAAAATTATCTGCATTCATATTAGATTTCATAAGGGAAGATTAAACCCAGAGATTTTTGTAATTACATTGTTGACTTTTTTAAAAGGTCTATTAAAATTATGACCAACTATTCCAAAGCATAAGCTTACTATAATGTTTAATTTAAAATTAAATGTAAAATATTTAGCAGCATTAGCTGTTGCTGTCTTTTGAGGAGGCCAGGAAGGAAGGGCAATAAATCCCACTCCAGAGCTGCTGAAAGGTTCAGCACAAGCACCTGGAAGGAGAGTCTCTGGTGCTAAACCTCTCTTTGCACATATAAGGAATATTTTGTCCATTTTAGTTTATTAATCTAATTCAATTCATTCAAAAGCTGAATAACCAAGTGGGAATTTAAAAAGAAAAAAAAAAGAGGCAGGAAAGCTTGTTTTCCTCTTCTAGTCTGTGAATAATAAAAGAGGTAAGAGAATAAGATCTGCCAGCTCTCAAACCTTGAAGGACATGGTATCCAGAAACAGCTCAGTTCATTAACTGCAGATAATGCTTTCTTTGTTTAATGAATCAGTTTTAAAATGTAAAACATTTACAAGATGTTTTTGTCTTTTTTTTTTTTTTTTATTAAAAAGCTGGCTTTTTAAGATGGCTACATTTAAATACAAATCTCAAACCAGAGTGAGGTTTTATTATGCTCAGTTCCAATCCTCATCTACAGAGTTGATTTGCCATTTCTAGAAAATGTAAATGTTAAAAAATTTAAATGAGGATTTGTTAAATCTGTTTAAGGACCTGTTCCTGCCTCATTTACCCTCCTCCTGCCCAAAGAAAGAAATTAAGAAATTAACTTAAGAGCTATACCTGTTTGCAAATACACATGCTTCAAATTGTTACCAGCCAATGAAAATCAACCTGTCTTTAGGAAAATAATGAAAGTACAATCCCAAAACAAGATTAAAATCAATGATTTAAATCAAAGCTTCCGTCTTGCTGATGTAAATCAAAGTGATTTAAATCACCACTTTTGATCAATTCACTCATTTGCATAACCTTGATCGTTTATCCCTTAAAATGTCATCCAGGGGCCAAAGTTAGCTGGGTGTTTCTCTAAATCTCAATTCCCCCAGCATAAATAAGGCTTTTCTGTTCTTATTTAAAAATTTATAAAAGTCACTATCAACTAATACGTTCCCATTACTGATGCCTAATCATATTTGGGATGCTGCAGTGGTTTAGAAGATAAACAAATGCACGTTCTGCAGTAATCCAGAGTAAAAGCAGGAATATATAACTGCTGACAGTGGCTCTGTGGATGCCCCTGCTATCAACAACCCAGCAAACATGCTGATGGGACAAACAAGTGTTTACAAGATCCCCTCAGCCCATCAATTATCTTTAATACAGTTGGTTAGCTGGGGGCTATTGATCCAGGGTGGTAAATTTTCACAGCATGCTGTTTCCCTGCATTGATCATTGGACCAAAGCAGGGATTTAACACAGTGTAGGCGCTCCTTCATTAAAGAAAAACTCCCTTTTCTGAAGGCAACAAAAATACTGGCTAGGACCCACCAACCTCGGTGCTTGTGAAAGCTGGGCTCTCCCTCCAGCTCTCCCTGGCCAGCTCCAGGGTTTCCTCAACCCTCAGAGTCTTCACCTCAACTTTCAGGTGATTCTGATACTGGCCAAGTCCTTTTGTAAGCAACCCTTCAAAATATGAACTCTGTTCCATGCCTTTACCTCCTTTCCTGCAGCCTCTAACTCCAAGTAGAATGAGGATGTGCTGGAGAAACTGGAAGGGGTGAGAGCACTAAAGAAATTTAGGATGTCAGGAACACACATATTAAATTTCAACAATTATCAAGCATGCTGGGACATCCCAGGAATCTGCTACTGAGAATTTAGGGGGTGCTTTGCATGCACATTTTACACAAACTACAACTCTTCAAAACAAATTGAGTTTTTTAACTTTTTTTTTATTGGTATACACAAAATCAAGATGGTCTCAAGCATCAAGTGTTTTTTTTTATAAATGCAAACCTTTTAAGGTAACAGCAAAAGGCTAATAAATGTATCATGGTCATTTTGATCAAGTTATGATACATTTTGATCCAATGATGACACATTTTAAAGAACTACAGTACTTTAAAGAATAAATAGTGCTAAAATTTCTCACATAAAGTTACCACTCTGAAAAGTTCTTGGTTAGAGGATGCGTGGCCCCAACTTTGTGAGCTTTTCCACTTGAGAGAGTCAAAGTGGGCTTAGCAGGATTACCAACATCCTTCAGCATTTTCAGGATCAGAGCTTAAATGGTATCTCCAACACACACATGACAAAATAAATGCAAAGGAAAAACAAACCTAAGAAAAGCAGGGAAGTATTGATCCTAAGGAGCTTTATGCTGTTAATGTCAGACTAAGAGGAACGGAATGAAGACCAAATGCTCTACATTTAAGAGTTTTCTCCAAATTCATGTATTCATAATCTTTCACTAATTAGTAAATAAGATCTGCAATAGGAAAAGACAATTGTTTTTAGATGACAAAACTCTAAATCATACTAAAGCCATTTATTGGTTCCAAGGTTGAACAAAGATGATGAACTCTATAAATACTAAACTGGGATTGCTGAGTCCTCAGATATCCTAGTGGACAAATCAACCAAAAAAAACCTACTCAAAATCCCTGTAGGTACCAAAACACCAGTTCTTCTCAGTGTTTTTAAAAGTGGGCAGAATTTAGCTCCTTTCAGAAGAGCACACAGCCCACACCTAAGGAATCAGAAAAGTTAATAGCCCAAAAGGAGAAAAAATAAGCTATTATGGCTGCATACAGAAAATTCCTGCCTCAAAATCTCACAAATTCATTCCCCAACACACTCAGAGAACCGGAGTTGCCATAAATTGATGCCCAGACTTGTTTTCCAACCTTTTTTTTTTTTAAACTCCTCAGGATTTATTTTTAAGCACTGCACAGAAGTTACCTCTGTGGAGAATGCCCCTTTTGCAAATGGAGCTCCCGCTCCAGCGAGTGCTGGGCGACTCCCCTGCCTGCTTTCCACAGAGTCCCAACCATCTCTTCTTCTTCTGGGCACCAGTTCCAGCTGCAGTGCTTGCAGGCTGCAGCTCTGCCATCCACTCAGCTCTCTGACAGTAAAAGGATGTGCTGCTGCCATCTTTAACATCTCACGTAAGCCTGAAAGAAGGATTTAGCAGGAGTAGATGGTCTATGTTTAACTTGCATTTAAAGCCTTTAAAAGTTAAAGGAGTACTACAAACGATGCCAGGGCAAGCATTATCTAAAAGAGATAAACAAGCTCAAAATAGCCAGCAGAGAGCCCTGCTAGGCAGCGAGCATCCTGCCCTGAACTACAGCCTTCTGCAGAAGCCATTTCAGCAGTTCCTCTTCAACAGCCTTCCAGAGACTCATCCTAAAAACTTAAGGGCAGCCACAACAAAAAAGCCAAACCAATTCCTACCACTTAAACAGCTGAAGAGTTCACATAGACATTAGAGGTGCATGAAGAAGGGTATGGCCAGAAGGTCAAAAGAGATTCTCCTCCCCCTCTACTCTGCCCTGGGGAGGCCACCTCTGGAGTCCTGGGTCCAGTTCTGGGCTCCTAAGTTCCAGAGAGACAGAGAACTATTGGAGAGAGTCCAGCAGAGGCTGGGAAGCTGCTGAGGGGCTGGAGCATCTGTGTGCCAGGACAGGCTGAGAGCCCTGGGGTTGGTGAGCTGGAGAAGAAGAGAAGGCCAAGATGGGATCTCCTCCAGGGATGATCAAGATCTCAAGGGCAGGGGGCAAGAGGATGGGGCCAGACTCTTGTCAGTGGTGCCCAGTCACATGACAAGGGACAATGGGCACAAACTGGAACCCAGGAGGTTCCACCTGAGCAGGAGGAGAAAATTCTTTCTGTGGGGGTGCCCAAGACAGGAGCAGGCTGCCCAGAAAGGTTGTGGAGTCTCCTCTGGAGAGATTCCAAACCTAACGAGACACCATCCTGGGCACCCTGCTGGAGCAGAGGGGTTGGACCAGATGATCTCCAGAGGCCCCTCCCAAGCCCCACTGTGCTGGGATTACCTTAAGAGAAGAGCTCACTCTTAAGCATGTTTTCTGTAGTCACTTCTTTTCCAAGTCCAGGCCATGAATACATGCTCTCAGTTACAGAGTATCTCCCCTCCCAGGAAACATCCCTAAACTAGACAAACCTCTGAGCACAAGTCTCCAGCAGAGGACATTTCCCCCTGGCAACTCCAGGACACCATCACTTCTTTCCTGCTCCCTGGCCCCACTGCAAGGCTGATGACAGCCCAGATGGGGGATATGAGGCCCCAGAGCAAAGCAGACAGCACAGGGCTGGGCTGTGTGGGGGCAGAAGGGCCCTGGGGGGAGCACACCCTGGAGATCCTGCACTCAGCCATGGGGTGTCGGGCAGGGCTGGGGCCACCCTCACACATGCAGCTGCAGCACTTGCAAGCAAAGGTGCATCTGCAGCACTGCAGAGTCATGCTGGTTAAAAATAAAAGCTTTCAAATGACTTTCCAATGTAAAATAATTTAAACTGGAAAAATGAACCAGCAAGAGGCATATTTTGAAAAAAAATTCTGAGGGAAAAAGAATATCCAGGCAGTGAACTGGTGGAAGTCAGTTGGTAAGTGCTGGGAACTGGTGTCTGATTAAGTGCCAACCCATCTTTCAAGCAGTACCCTTGCCTGCGAGTACAAAAGAACAAACATTTTCTTTTTACTTTGCTTGTTTAGCTCAGTTCAATGACTACTGCTTGCAAAGTTGAGGAATCAGCTGGGAATTCAGAAAGCAGGAAAAACAGTTTCTCGCTTTTAAGTGAGAAATAAAAACAAGACAAATTGATGAGCTCTGCCAGCATTATGTTTTTGAAGGGCAAGGTAACTGGAAATTAAGTTAAATTTCCCTTACCCACACAAAGTCGTACTGTATTTAATAACTGTATTTTAAATTAAAACCTGTATTTTTACATAACTGTAACAGCTTCAACATCAAGTAAAGCTGCACTTGCAATTGAATTCCAGTTCCCATCCATAGAGAGCTTGACATGATTTGTAAGTAAGAATCAGCTGGGAAATATGCAGGGAATTAGCTATTTTCTAATTCAGTACAGAATAGATGTATAGGAGGTGATGTGATTTTTAGGTTACTTCTTCACACCCGCTACAAAAACGATGAAGTTCTCAGCAGAACGTAAGAAATAGATCTGCAAAACAAAACTTCAAGATCAGTTATTCAAAGGGAAGTTTCCTGCCTGCTATTTAACCCCCTTGGACTGCAATCGATGGACATGCTGATGTGTTAACTCTGATGAGGGACACTGGCACAGCCAACCACCCTCCAAAGTCAGCCTCAGGTTAATATGGCATCTGTGGGACAAGGCATTCATTGGAGGTACACAACCACCCCAGGCAACACTCCAGGCTGGGGGAAGTGGCTGGAAACTGCCTGGGGGAAAGGACCTGGGGGTGCTGCTGGACAGCTGGCTGGAGAGGAGCCAGCATGTGCCCAGCTGGCCAAGAAAGCCACCAGCATCCTGGTCTGGGGCAAAACCAGACTGTCCAGCAGGAGTAGGGGACTGATCATACCCCTGGAGTTGACACTGAGGAGGCTGGGGTCAGTTTTGGGCACCACAGTAGAAGAAGGACATTGAGGGGCTGGAGGAGGTTACAGAGAAGGGCAACAAAGCTGGGATGGGGTCTGGGGAACACACAACTTGAGGAGTGGCTATGGGAAAAGGAATTGCTTTAGCCTGGAGAAGAGGAGGCTGAGGGGAGACCTCGTTGCTCTCAACAACTTCCTGAAAGGAGGCTGGAATTAGGTGGGGGTTCATCTCTAACTGGTAATGTAACTGGTAACTGGTAATGAGAGCTCTCTTCTCCCAAGTAACTGGTGATAAGGTGAGAGGAAATGGGGTTTAGCTGTGCCAAGGGAGGTTTTGACTGGATATTGGGAAGAATTTCTCTCCTGGCAGAGTGGTGAGGCCTTGGCCCAGGCTGCCCAGGGAGGTGCTGGAGTCCCCAGCCCTGGAGGGGTTCAAAAAAGGTGTGGATGTGACACTTGAGGACATGGTTTAGTGGTCATGGGAGCGTTGAGTTAACAGTTGGACTTGATGTTCTTAGCTGTCTTTTCCAACCTTAATGACTCCAGGACTCCAAGAGGCCAATGCCCATCCTCGTGGACACCTAGAGGACCAGCTGGCCAGGAAGCACAGCCTGTGCCCAGATCTCCAGTCTCTGAGCCACACCTAGCTGCTCAGCTTGTGAATATTCACATCCAGGGGCACCAGTACAGCCACAATTACTTCCCACAGTGAAGCTGGACTTGAAGGTGTTGTCTGTCTCATCCAGCCAAAGTTCTGCACCACTGGCTAAGCCAAAGCCTTCCTCTGGTCAGCTTTCTAGGCTTGATGGGAAAAACAAAGCAGCATTGGATTGACAATCTCATTTCTATGGTACAAATAGGGGAAAAATCTGTTGAAAAGGTAAAACCAAGCAAACAAACACACCCATCCCTTTAGGAAGAACCATGCAAATTAAAAAGTAACCCCCCTTTTCTGCCACCTTTAAAAAAGGGATTAAAGCAGACCACAGAACAATTTAAATAAATCTGCACATCTGGGTGTCACTGTGAGAACCTTGTACTGTTTCATCTTGAATTGGTTCCCTACCAGCTCCAGCTTGGCCCCCCACATGTAGAAACTCTGAAACACAGCAAGGCAACACCCAACAACTGACCTCTAACCACCCTACCCCCCCATAACTAAACCTGATTTACACCTGGTTGCAATTTTAACCATTGTAAATTCCATAAACAGACACAAATTGAACCTCCATCCAAATGCATTTGTGTGCCTATAAATACATGAAAACAAACCACCACTTGTGCTCCAAAGCTGCAATTCTCCCAGTGATCCCATAAACCTCACAACCAGAGCCAGGCACACTCCTCTGTGTTTTTATAAAGTCTGCAGCTAAACCTTAAAATAAATAATAAAAAAAGGTCATAATTCATCATCCTGACATCAAATCAGCAGATTGGGATTTCAGTATATCAGAGTGATGGATATAGACTTGGTTTAAGTATGGTTTAGTCTGCATCAGACCAGAGCATTTATTGCTGCCACTAAGACCCTTTCCTTTCCGAGATGTTTCAAAGTGCAACACCCTTTTTCTCCCTTAACTGCCTGAATCTGAGTCCACTAATCAGGAAAAAAAAATCATCATCCCCCAAAACTCTTAGCTAGGGAAGCAACAGGACTGTAGGTGCCAGAAAACACCATTTTCTGTTTTTCCTTATTTCTTCTTGCTTGCCAGGTGATCTGATGGTGACTCTGATCAGGAGTTAAGCCTCCCAGAAGAGGAAAATCCTTCCCTAATACAGCCCAAGCACCACTCAACCCCTCCAGCCACTGCTCAGCACTCTGCTCTGCCACTCTGCCACCACTCCAGGCTGCTGGGGCACTACCAGCCCCACCCAGAATGTCTGGAGATGACATCAACCTCTGCTGTGTCGTTGACAACCTGGAAGGAAGGGATGTCATCCAGAAGGACCTGGACAGGCTTGAGAGGGGGGCCCATGCCAACCTCATGAAGTTCAACAAGGCAAAGCACAAGGTCCTGCACCTGTGTTGGGGCAATCCCAAGCACAAATACAGGCTAGGTGGAGTCTGGATTGAGACCAGCCCTGAGGAGGAGGACTTGGGGGTACTGGTTGATGGAAAGCTCAACATCAGCCAACAATGTGTGAGTGCAGCCCAGAAAGCTCCAACTGTGTCCTCAGATGTACCCCCAGCAGCGTGGGCAGCAGATGGAGGGATGGGATCCTGCCCCTCTGGGGAGACCCCACCTGGGGTACCCCATCCAGCTCTGGAACACACTCAACAGAAGAAGGACATGGACCTGTTGGAGCAGGGTAAGATGAGACCACAGCAATGATCCGAGGGCTGAAATTCCTCTCCTACAAGGACAGGTTGAGACAGTTGGGCTTGTTCAACCTGGAGAAAGCTCCAGGAGACCTTCCTGCAGCCCTCCTGTACTTAAAGGGGGCCCACAAGAAAGCTGGGGAGGGATTGTACAAGAGCTTTTAGTG
>NW_008620967.1:4668-6290 GCF_000691845.1 Merops nubicus | reverse complement strand
CAGGCTGTCCAGGAAAGCTGTGGCTGCTCCATCCCTGGAGGTGTTCAAGGTCAGGTTGGATGGGGCCTTGTGCAAGCTGAACTAGTGGGAAGTGTCCCTGCCCATGGCTTGGAACTAGATGATCATTTTAAGGTCTCTTCCAACCCAATCCATTCTGTTACATGAGTTTATGATTTTTAATTACAAGAACCTTCTACCAAAAACATTACTGGTTCTGTGACTCTGCCACTTCCATGTTTCTTCGTGTCAGTGGAATTCCAGGTGACCAGCCCATGGAGCTGTTTCAAAAAAGCTGGACTTTTTTTAAGGTTCAGAAATGTGATTTTCTTACCCTTGGGCACAGCAAAGCAGTTGGGCAGAGCGTGCAGGCTGCCCAGCACATCCCAGGGGTGGACAGACCTCTTCATGTGCACCCTACTGCAGGCTGTTTGTTTTCTTCTTCCACCTCACCCCATCAAGACAAGAGAGAGGTGGGCAAGAGGGCAGGTGTGGATCAAGGGAACCCTCCCACTAGACCAGATTGCTCAAAGCCCCATCCAACCTGTGTTTCAACACTTCCAGGAATGATGTGTCCACAGCTTCTCTGGGCAACCTGTGCCAGTGTCCCACCAGCCTTGTGATGAAGAATCTTTTCCTAACATCTAATCTAAATCTCCCCTCTTTCAGTTTGAAACCATTCCTCTTCAACCCATCACTCCAGATATCACTGTTTTACCAAATATTGACAAAATCCTGCATCCTTTCAGCTTATACTTCTCACACAATGCCAGCGAGCACCCACAGCACTGGGGAACATGCCCATTAGAGTACAGAACATTTAACTTTCCTGCAATTATTTCAGGGACCCCCTTCTGATACCTTCTAGACGACCAAGAGTCAGCAGGTCCCTAACACTGACAGGGCAGCTTGCTGTTAGATACAGATTTACACAAGACCTCCTCGAGTTCTGATCTGTGTTGTAAATGGTGCTTCGTAAGCACAACTGGTAATCAATTTTGGCAAGGAGGAATAAATGGAAAGGAATAAATTATCATTTCTACCCATTTCCTTTGCTCCTTCCATGCTCATCACGGTTTTACAACCCTTGTTTTAGCCCACTTATGCAAGCAGCCAAACCAGCAGAACAGAGAAGGTGGAAACCCCAAGCAGAGATGAGTGGCTGCTGGCAGAGAACAGCTCTATCATTAAGACAGTGTCAGGGGTTGTTCTGTTTTAGGAAGAGTCCCCATCTTTCAGGTTGTTCCCACCACTTCTTTCCTTCCAGGAGAACTGAAGCAATTCTCTGCGTGTTGGAAGGGTGCAGGAAGATGTTCACAGGCTCAGGGCTATACACTCTTCAATTAAAAAAAAAAAACCCAAACCACTAACCAACTAAATAATTAGAGCAACTCTAGGTCTAACTCTACCACTCTAGTCAGAAAGCTATTGTAGATTCTTTATGGAATTTATAAGTGACAGCATTATTTAGGTTGGAAAAGACCTTTAAGATTATCACATCCAAACATTAAGTTAACTCTGCCAAGCCCACTGCTAAACCACATCCTTAAGCAGGCTATCTCCAGGATTTTTAAACCCCTCCAGGGGTGGGGACTCCACCACTGCCCTGGGCAGCCTGGCACAGC
>NW_008620967.1:2958-4327 GCF_000691845.1 Merops nubicus | reverse complement strand
CCCAGTGCCGGGGCCCTTGGGGACAGCCCCTGCCCTGCTCCTGCTGGCCACACGAGTGCCATTTCCAAGCCAAGACAGGACTGGTGTTATCACCTAAACATGCTAGGAAGCCCCTGTCACTTAGAGTGACTTCTCTTGTCCTTCGGATGGAAGCTCATAGACAAGAGTTCCTGGTGTGAGTTTGTAACTACTGATATGTACAAACAGAGTGACAGATAAGCAATTGTGCAATGTGAGGCTATAACTCCACCGAGCGAGAAAGCATGAAAGTAATCCCAGGTAATGGAACTGTTTCTGCATATTCACACAAATAATCTGAGCCTGTGTCTTGACACTAATAGAAGAACACAGCCTTATGGAGCTTGAAATCTCCCCCTGGAGAAACAACTTTGCAAGGGCAGAATGGAAGAAAACCCGCTATGTAGGGAAGAATGTTTGTAGCTTTGCTTGCTCTTTAAACCAGGCTGATTAATGTTTAAGATCCAGCAGCTCCTCACATTTTTGCCTTCTCTCCCTCCACCCATTTTACCAGTCTTTTTCTCAGTGCTTTAAAGCAACAGCACGCCAAGAACTAAGTTACACTCAGGACTGCATGTGCAGATCCCATTGAACACAAAAGCTCCTCTACGAGCTCTGCAACAACCAACTGCCTGCAGACACAGGACAGGTCAGAAGTGGAACACAAAGCAAGGCAGAACTGGCACGTCTGAATCCCAAAGAGATGCCTGAATACAAGCAACCACAGACCTTGGAAACCACATGATTACAGGTTTCCCAGTTGTCTTCTCCAAATGGAACCATCGGGATTCAAGTCTGTAAGATTTTCACCACTAGAGTGAGATCTTAGGTCCTGGTAAGATTTGAGATTGTTACATAGATTGTTCTCAAAGCTGACACATTAAAAAAACACCCTAGCAATTTGATAGATGTCAGTATTTGCAGCTTATTTTTGTAGGTAAGATTTGAGATTGTTACATAGATTGTTCTCAAAGCTGACACATTAAAAAAACACCCTAGCAATCTGATAAAAGATGTCAGTATTTGCAGCTTGTTTTTGTAGCAGTGAGGTGGGAATGGAGGACAAAAGATACTCAGAGAACTCCTCCAGCAGAAAAGGACCTTGTGGTACTGCTCAATAGCCAGCTGAATATAAGACAGCAGAGTGCTGAGGTGGCCAAGAAGGCCACCAGCATCCTGGCTTGGATGAGCACTAGTGTGGCCACCAGACTAGATCAGATTGTCCCTCTGCACTGAGCTCTGGGGAGGCCCCCCTCAAATCCCGAGTTTAGTTTTGAGCCACCCCCTCCCAGAAGGACCTTGAGGGGCTGGAGCGTGTCCAGAGAAGGGCAACAAAGCTGCTGGGGAAGGG
>NW_008620967.1:0-2785 GCF_000691845.1 Merops nubicus | reverse complement strand
TCTGGTGCACGTATTGTCCCCTGCACTCAGCACTGGGGAGAACACCCCTCGAATCCTGGGGTCAGTTTTGGGCCACTCACTACAAGAAGGACCTTGAGGGGCTGGAGCGTGTCCAGAGAAGGGCAACAAAGCTGCTGGGGAAGGGTCTAGAGCCAAAGTGTGGGGAGGAGCAGCTGAGGGAGCTGGGGGTGCTGAGCCTGGAGCAAAGGAGGCTCAGGGGAGACCTTCTGGCTCTGCACAGCTCCTGACAGGAGCCTGGAGCCAGGGGGGGGGGCGGGCTCTGCTCCCAAAGGACAAGCCACAGCACAAGAGGAAAGGGCTTCAAGTTGTGCAAAGGGATGTTTAGGTTGGACACAACTTCTTGCCCTGGAGGGTTGCCCAGGGCTGTGCCAGGCTGCCCAGGGCAGTGGTGGAGTCCCCACCCCTGGAGGGGTTTCCAAGCTGTGGAGATGTGGTGTGAGGGACATGGGGCAGTGGGGACCTGGCAGTGCTGGGAAAGGTTGGACTTGATAATATTAAAGCCTCTTCCAACTAAAATGACTCCATGATTCTATGAAATATGAATGAACAGAAGACATTTCTCAGGAGCCTGTTACCTGGAGCAAGGGCTGCCATGTCCTCAGTGACAAATGCAGGCACAGAAGGCAGGTCCTGCCCTTGCTGGAAACCACATCCAGTCTGCAGCCTTAACTGTGAGACTATGATCCATCACGAAGGGTTAAGCATCTATGTAAGTGTTTTTGTGTCTAGGGCTTAAGAATGGAAGGGTAGTCCAAGGTAGTCCTTCAGCACACCAGTGGTTAAGCTAGGTTACGTGGAACACGAGAGATGTGTGACAAAACCTCAGGATGAAGCACAGGACAGAGGATTTCAGCTGGGAAACAGGTAAGTACAGCACCACAGGAGAGAGATCTTCCTTTTCATAAGAAGTTATTTGGGAGATAAGGAAAGCAGAGAATCAGATCACCATTAATCACAAGGATATAACCCTGTTTTTCCTCCTCTCAGGTCTAACTGCACAGCCTAAAGGCTGCCTGCCCTTGCTGGAACAAGAATTCCTGCATAAAGCATATGGATGCAATGCATATGCTGCACAAACCCCAAGTTTACATAATAAAGACAATATATATTTGCTTTGATCTCAAGTTGCCCCATAAATTTTTAATACTAGCTGTAAAAGAGAAATCTTTGGATACAAATCATCAGCAGCATTGAAATGTAAGCATGCTACTCATTCCAGGTTAGGAAAACCCATTTCCAGAGCATTCCTCTTAGAACCCTTACCAACTTTCTGCAAGGAGAAATGCAAACATCATTCAGAGCCATTTATTTGCAGATTATTCTCTTCAGCCTGCTGCTTTCCTTTGCTCCCTCCAAAACAGAGGGAGTAAAGGACCATTCAATCTATTTTGGCATCTTTGTTCCTATTAGCAGAGACAACACTTAAGTTCACATATTGCAGTTCTCTCATTTTATATTTCCCTAGCAGGAGGTCTCAATCTGGTTTTGATTCTTCTACAGAAAAACTGTTAAACCAAAAGTACTAAAAATAATAAAACAAACCCATCACTTTTGTACTATGCACCGTTTCTAGTTTAAATGCAAAGGGACAAAGAAACCAAAATCTTTTTATACAGATACATTAAAATAAAAGCAGGAAACAGATAAACAGCTGGAGGAAAATATTAACCCCTGTGCTTACAGTGATGCAACTCATAAGAACTTCGTTTGCAATACTGTTCCCCCCCAATTAAAGACTTTGCACTGTTGTACAGCATTTGAAACAGTATGGTCATACACATCCTATTAAAAATTTGATATTTTAGGTAAACTTGGAGGCAGCCAGGCTCCAAAAAGCAGAGGTTATAAAATATGCATATAGAATAAAATGCTTTGAAAAGAGCATTTTCCTTGTTCAAGACTTAGAAAGATCACCATAGCCAAGAAAACAGTCTCGGGCCGTGGCATTTTATAGGAGGAAGGTTTTTTAGAAAACACAGGATTAAAAGAGAGAGATCCAACAGTATTAGGGGGCAGAAAAGAGGACAGATGATTGCGGCACAATCCGATGAGCAGAAGAAAGAGCGAGCTAATGGGATATAAAACTGCATACACTGGAGACAGCTTTACAGGTTAGAGAAATGACAGCCAAATAGCAACTGTACCACACCAAAAAGGTACTGACAAGTGAGAAAAAAACCCTGCCTTTTCTAAATGACAGCAGACTTAGTGCTGATGTATGAAGAGTACACAGAGCTGAAGTTAAACAGTAACTTTGATGGGCCTATAGATGTTTGTAGATGACCTAAAATGGAGAGAAATTGTTTGTTGCCCTCGTTCTGCACTGTGCATGGCACTCTGGACACAGAGTGATGTGTGTTTCTGGATGCAGGTATGTCAGTACAAAGCCACCCTCTGCCTGTCTTGCTTCTCCTGCCATCACCCCCCCGCCAGGAGAGAGCACCTGCAGCGTCCTGCTGGCACTGAGCTCTGTCTCAGCACTCCCCAAATCACTTAAAGCAAAACTATTCAGGCTACATCAAGGATGAAGCTACATGTAGGTCCATGTTTTCCCACCTAATGTCCCCTGAACCAAGTCAGAGAGTTATGACACACGCAGCCCTGTCAACAGGTCGCCGAGGACGGTCGCTTCAGGGGAAGGGATAATTGTTTAGTATCCAGGACACAAAATTTAAAAGACAGTAATTCACAGGATCACACAGGGGTTTGTGTTGAAAGGGACCTTTAAAGGTCACCAATTCCAACCCCCTGCAGGGAGCAGGGA
>NW_008620966.1:0-9033 GCF_000691845.1 Merops nubicus | reverse complement strand
TATATATATATGTATATATACACACACTCAGGCTATGTATCTCTCTATCTACCAGACTTCTACCCAGCTCAGCCAGAGAGGAGCAGGATGAGGCTCTTGGCACTGCCTGTGTTAACACGAGTGCTCTGTGTTTGCATTACATGTGTGGCTGGCCTTGTCTGTATGTATATACATGAGTGTACATTATGTTTTATGCACGTGTGCTTGGTGTGCATGTGCCCACTGGCAACACATTTTCACTACTTCACTACTGGTTGGAACTGTGGCATGCAGCAGCCTCACTTCTCTTGGGGTATTCAATCTGGCATGGTATGTCTCCTTCTACCAAGTAAAATAATATATGTATAAACAAACAAATTCCTAAATTCAGATGGCTTGGTTATTATTTTGTAACTCTAAAAGAAAAATAACTTTATCTTCTAAAGTTTTCTCAATTTTATTTGTAGCTAGGTAAGGATCGGTTTAAGTTAGACATCAGGAAAAAAATGTTGAAACACATGCTTTCTTTCTAAATACCCTAGCAATAGATCAGGTATGGCCTTTGAATACAAATGTGAGTGTCCTCTGCATGGCATCTGGCTGGCTGGACTTACGTGCTTGAGCACAGCTCTCAGCTGAACACGGCAGCATGGCTGTTGGAGATGGTCTTTGTGCTACCTGTAATTCTCAGAGAGAGAAGACTTGGCCCTGCACTTACATCACCATTGGCTTTGTGATATATTTGGTTTACATACTGGCATATTATTTTAACCCAGATAGTAAAAAAAAAAAAAAAAAGTATCCTAAGGGAGTATTATCACCAGGACAGCAAGGTAACACTTCATTTTCACCTCTTTATTGTGGACTATTCTGTGTACCTCTGTTTTATAGAAGTATTGCCTGTTGTGTCTTACTGAACAGGCAATATTGTAGGGCTGGTGAAACTGAAGATAACAAGGAACTTTAAGTATGGTAGAGGCAAGGGAAAGTCTAACTACTGAACATATCTGTTGCTAGATATATATGGATAAACGGTTAAGTAGACACAGAAAAAAGTACTTCATAAATACTCCCTATTTACGAAGATGAAGGCTAAAGTATTTCTATGGCACAAGGATGATGAAGCACTTTCCAGCCAATCAGTAACTAAGGTGGATGATGGACAGCTACGTGGGACAAACAAAGAAAAAAAATCCAACCAGTCCAAACTTTTATGTATTCTTGACCCTTAAAAAGGGGCAATGAGATTCTCTAATCTGACCTCGTGGATACTGTCTCACCATTGATGTATCATTGGTCCTTAGAATTCCCTTAGTTATTTCTGTAATAGACCTTAACAATTATTTTTAGTGGTAGATATTTGCTTAAAGTGCATCTTCCAGAAAAGCATTAAATATTGATATAAATTCAACATGAATCTTCCTTTGCAATTTGTTGAGGCATATCAACTATTTACATGCCATTCAAATGTATTTGGCTTCAACTAATGATTCTTGCAGTGCTTTTATCTGACATTTTTGAGAGTCTATAGACACAAGAGTTTTCCCCCGTGACAACACTTCTCAGGTGTGATCAAATCAGTTACCAGCCTATTAACTTCTGAGCTCCGGAACAGCCAAGAAAAGGTCAAATATATGAGTTGGGTCTGTGCTGGTCTGAAATCCAGCTTCTCAGATGACTCACTCAGGACTGTGAGAGTATGGTTTCAATAACCAAGCAATCAATCATAAACCACTTTCAGTCCTCAGAGAAGACAGGACAATCTTTTTTTTTTCAAAATCTGAGCCAATCCTTTTTGTGTTAAAGTAGTGATACCATCTGCATTTATGTGTAACAATATTCAGCCAGAACAAAGGAGACATACAGTCAAAATCTGAGTTCAAACGCTCATTATTTGCCTCCCAGGAGATAAAGTGGCCATCAATCCATATACTCTTTAGATGGAAAGTTGTCTTTAGCCATGTCACAGAAGCTGTAAAAGCATTTCTAATTCATCATTTTAGATAAAGACCACAAGAAGACCGGAAGAAGTCTGACTCCTAGTGATCCTTCATATTTTCTTTTTCTTGATACAAACTGTGTCATTTGCTTTCCTGAGGATCAGCGTCCCACTGAAATCAAATAACTTCATTTCAAAAAAGCCAACTAATATAGCATCCTCTGTACCCTCATCTTCCTTTCAGCTCCAGTCCCACCTGAAGTACTTTAACATACCACCACTGACTCCTTTCTCAACTTCGTCTTTAGTGGGAAAGCAAAATGAAACTGCAATTCTGCAAGCAGACAAACATCTCACGATGTTGTTTATATTACTGCATTTCTTGCTTCCATTCCTATTCCCATTAGTCCATTAAAAAAGAAAATTCTTCCTAACTTTTAGAGAATTGTATAGTTCCCAAATTTTCTTCACTGTTATTTGCTGAATACCCATCTTCATTACATTTGCTAAACACATCCTCCAGATATATTTCCTATATATTTCCTACATATATTTCCACAGCTTAGCATTACCTGCAATTATTAGCAGTGCTGAAATGGAACACTAGATTTTGATAATAACTTCTTTGAGCTATGTTTAACCCAGTACCTACAGTGTTTATTAAACATACCTGTATGAAAATATGTACAACAATTTACTTGGTCCCTGAATAGGGCAGGTGAAAGATAATGACCTTCCATTAAGGAATACTAATGATTTTCCATTAAGGAACACTCCTGTGAAGATGTATTTCTCTGCAGCTATCATTGTTCCCTCTTTCCTTGAAAATGAGCCATTAAATTTAAGAGAAACTGCTAGGTCATGATACAATTAGATGGATTGTTGTTAAGAGAATCATGAAGATCAACACTCAGCACCAAACTTACCTTTACATTGCCTTTCATTGACTATGAAAAAATATCCCATCCCCTCAAAAAAGAACTAATATATGTCTGCCTCACACAGGTGATACCGAGGAGACTGTATACTTAGTTGCAGCTACTGTGATTTGTTACCTGAACTGCTCCAGGATTAAATCAGTAAGAAAGATGCTCACGCAGACCTATAGTGGGAACTTGATTCTCTTTTTTTTTTTTTTTGATTTGCCAAATAATGAAAAAGATGGAAGGTATCTTTATATTTTCTCTTTAATATTGTCTGAAAGGACTGAAGTACATCACCAAGTCTGCTGAAAACCCTCTTCATACATGAGTCATTTTCATCTCCTGTTGATCCACCAAACTACTTCAGTGCCAGTATGTCACACTGCTATCATGATCATGTTTAATTTCTTCCTAAAGTAGTGAAGTTATTTAGAAAAAGTAGCCACCTCTGAACTTTTCTGGGTCAAAAATCAAAAACACAGGGGAAAAAAAAAATCATTTGAGTATGCTATTTAATTTTAGGTTCACTAAAAACACATTAAATGGAACTAATTAAAGAAACACTTATTTTTAAAGAAAATTCTGGAACTTCTTGCCAATTGAATAGAAGTACAGTCAGACAAGTCTAAAACTAGCAAAGAATGCATAAGCATGACAGACTACCTGGCTGCAAAATCTATTATCCTCCCTGCTTCAATAGGACTTCATGCTAAGGTTTCTACCCATGACATGCTTGCTAGGATTTTCAACAAGCTCAAGAAACTTTCCCAGAAGGAAGGAATGTTCCTCTGTATCTAAAAGCATATAAGTGCGATCTGAAGTGCAGAATACAGGAAGGGGCACATAGCAGAAAGAGAAAGAAGCCCGTTGATAAATTGAAAAGCTCTTTACAATGCTTCTTTGTTTTCTGTATTATCATATTTAAATATTTTAATTAGGAAGGCATAAAGATCGTATCAACTTGGGAGTGAGGAGGGCAAAGTAAAAATCCACTGAGCTGTGGGAATTACATGATAAACTGCTATTAAAAATCAGTGGAAAAAGCAGTATCTTCCAGTTTGCTTTTATCCTTGATGCTGGGTGCATAGTTCTTCCTTTGAAATCACTTCATCTAGAAATCTCCTTCTCTCTGATTTTAATTGATGTGCAACACTGCACAAGAGGAGCAGATGAGCTTTCAGTGTTCCTAGAACATGATTCTAATATCACTAATATGCTCATAACATTAAAATTCCAGTTCCTAAACAGTAAATACAAGTTGGATTTTTTCCCAAAGGCCAAGTGACTTTAAACAGCTCTACAGCTCATGTCCTCTTTCATGTCTGTTACCGTAAGGTAGGTTTTTCCTTTCTGTGGTTTTCCACATGTCTACAGATTTGAAGTTAAAATACATTTCTCCTGCAAATTGCAGCCTACCCACAATCATAAACAAATTACACTCGCTGTGTTAACATTGGAAACCAAGTCACTAAATCATAACGTGCTGGGACGGGATTGCTGCCCCTATCATCTACCACTTACTGCTATCAAAGCATGTAACCAGATTAGTGGGAAAACAGCTGTATTACTCATATATTTAAGCCCTTTCACACAGCAGGTTTTCTTTTGACAATAAAGCACAGCACTTCAGATAAGAAAAATGCAAATCCCAGAGGAAATCATGACATATTAACCCCTCACAACCTTTTTTCACTGGAAATAAATGCAAGAATTACATCAAATCAGTGGAACTAATATATTTTAACACGTGCTTTTAAGCTTTTTGCTCCCTAGGATTTCTCCATATACCAGGCACAGTTCATTAAATCACCCTGTCACTTTCTAGAACTGATTGGCATGAGCTTAAATCCGTGTCTCTCAGTTGTGGGCATGAATCATCATCCATATGGGTTTTGTGGGACAACATCTTGGCAGAGGTTAGCAGCAAAATAGCTCTCTAGTTAACTCAAAATCTCATTACTACACACACTATGGTTATTAAAGCAAACAAGCTATAAAACAACTGTTGCTTTCTTGGCCAAAAGATCCAGGAGGGAAATAAAAATTGTGGATAAATTCCAATTATTGCTTGTCATATATCCATCCACTAATATTCTATTAACTGAAAATATTCACCTAGCTTTTTGGACTTTTTAGTTAGCCAATGATGTCTAATACTAGGATGCTTCAAGAGAAAATGTCTTTAACTAGTCACATGAAATGTATTGAATAGATCTACATTTCTTTCACCTACAGCAAAATATTTAAGTTGATACTTTGAAGTTTGGTTTTATTAAGAAAGCAGTGGAGTTGGTCTTGATATAGATGTGCCTGCATTGCTCTGGAATATTCTGTGAAGAATAGCAATCACAGAATCACAGGATCATTTAGGTTGGAAAAGACCTTTAAGATCATTGAGTACAACCACTAACCCAAGACTCTCAGGTCACCACTAAACCCTGTCCCCAAGCATCACATCTACACATCTCTTAAATACCTCCAGGGATGGTGATTCCACCACTTCCCTGGGCAGCCTGTTCCTATGCTTGACAACCTTTTCAGTGAAGAAATTGCTCTTAATATGCAATCTAAATCTTCTGTGGTGTCACTTGAAGTCATGTTCTCTTGTTCAGTTGCTTGCTGCTTGGGAGAAGAGAATGACCCTCATCTTCCTATAACCTCCTTTTAGGTAGTTATAAAGTGCAATAAGGTTTCCTCTGAGCCTCCTTTTCTCCAGACTAAAAAACACCAGTTGCCTCAGCCACTCCTTGTAAGACATGAGCTCTAGACCATTCACCAGCTTTGTTGCTTCTTTGGACATGCTCCAGCACCTCAAGGTCTTTCTTGTAGTGAGAAAACTGAAAACATTGAACACAGTATTCACAGTACTCAAATAGTATTCAAAGGCCAAATGCAGGGTCTTGCACCTGGGCTGGAGTAACCAGCACTATCAGTATAGACTGGAGGAGGGTTTACTGGAGCGCAGTCCTGTGGAAAGGGACCTGGGAGTGCTGGTGGATGAACACTAGAACTCAAGGTCTTTCTTGTAGTGAGAAAACTGAAAACATTGAACACAGTATTCACAGTACTCAAATAGTATTCAAAGGCCAAATGCAGGGTCTTGCACCTGGGCTGGAGTAACCAGCACTATCAGTATAGACTGGAGGAGGGTTTACTGGAGCGCAGTCCTGTGGAAAGGGACCTGGGAGTGCTGGTGGATGAACACTAGAAATGAGCCAGCAATGTGCAGCAGCAGCCCAGAAGGCCAATCACATCCTGGGCTGCATCCAAAGAAGCATGGCCAGCAGATGGAGAGAGGTGATCCTGCCGCTCTGCTCTGCCCTGGGGAGACCTCACCTGGAGTCCTGTGTCCAGCTCTGGAGCCCCCAGCACAAGAAGGATGTAGACATATTGGAGAGAGTCCAGAGGAGGGCCACCAAAACGATCAAGGGATTGGAGCAGCTCTCCTATGAGGACAGGTTGAGGGAGTTGGGGCTGTTCAGCCTGGAGAAGAGGAGGCTCCAGGGGGACCTTACAGTGACCTTCCAGTACCTGAGAGGGGCCTATGTGAAGGCAGGGGATGGTTCAAAAGGGGTTGTAATGACAGGACAAGAAGTAATGGTTTTAAACTAGGAAAGGATAGATTTAGACTGGATATTAGAAAAAAAAAAACTATTTAATATGAGTGGTAGATCATTGGAATGAGCTGCCCAGAGAGGTAATGGAGTCCCCAAGCACAGAGTCATTCAAGGTCAGGCTTGATATGGCTCTGGGTGACCTGACCTAAGTAGAGATGTCCCTGCTTGTGTAGGGAGGTTGGACCAGATGACCTCTAGAGGTCCCTTCCAGCCTAAAACATTCTATGATTCTATGATTCAAGATGCAGTCCCACCAGTGCTGAGTACAGGGGCATAATCACTTCTCTAGTCCTGCTGGCCACACTGTTCCTGATAAAAGCCAGGATGCTCCTGGCCTTCTTGGCCACCTGAGCACACTGCTGGCTCACGTTCAGCCAGCTGTCAAACAGCACACCCAGGTCCTTTTCTGCCAAACTCTTTTCAGCCACTCTTTTTTTTTCCCCAAGCCTATAGTGTTGCATTGTTGTTATCCAAGTACAGGACCTGACACTTGGCATGGATGAATCTCACACAGCTGGCCCTGGTCCATCAACACAACCTGTACAGATCCCTCTCATAGAGCCTTCCAACCCACAAGCTGATCAACACTCCTGTCCAACACGGTGATGTCTTCAAAGTTACCCAGCGTGCCCTTGATTCCCTCATCCAGATCATTGATTATGATATTAAAGAGCACTGGTGTCAATAGAAAGCTGTGTAAATCAAGAGGTAGTGGGGAACCAGATTTTCCAACTGCAAAAGCTGGCACAGTTCCACTAAACACAGTCATCAATTTTCAGCAGTTTAGGATTACAACCTTTTTTTTTAAAAAAACAGTGAACCTTAAAATAAGATTTCAGCTTTCTAATGTGATTATAGAAAAGTTTATTTCCTTTAAAAATAATAATACTAAAAACATTAATTCATTTTTTTATGGCAATTTGGACTAAAGAAAATGGTCTAATCCACTATTAAAAACTTTAACAAAGGAAATGCCATTATGAATAAAAGCTTGTCTCTACTATTTGGAGGAAGGTCTAGCTACACTGTCAGCAAATGATGAAGCAATAAGTAGTGTTCAGAGAGATTTCTGATAGTGATATTTCAGGTCATTCTCCCTGCAGGTTGGCTACAACACATCTGTAGAAGCAGAAAATTGTCTCAAAATCATTCCAGTTACTCACCATGCAGGTTGTCTCTTGTCATTAAGAGTATGTCAGTGTTCCCATCCTAAATCCTTAGAATCAAAGCTCTACAGTTCAACAGCTTAATAAAAACCAAAAAAGCCTTGCCTGAGGCTAGACTATGACATCCAAGGTATCAGCATGAAAACTGAGCTATGCCCACACCATCTTCCCCTCCCCAAATCTACTTTATTTTGCCCTCAGCTTTCTTGAAAACCAGGAATTTGCAGTTTAAATTCCAGGTAAGTATTAGAAAGACTAAAATGCCATTAAAAAAAAAACCTCCAGAAACTACTTTAAAGAACTACCTAAAAACTCTACTATATAGAAAGAGAAGTTTTAAGCCTAGTAGTCAAGTTTGAACTATAGTAATCACAGGTAATGCTGCAGTTTGAGATCATGTTTGGAAAGATTCAAGCTGCTAAAAACACAGTCATGGAAAAGCCAGCTTACCATCTGAAATCTGATTTTCACCATTTGAAAATCCTTACAGTCCTACCCTACTCCTAACAATCCAGTGACGTGAATATGGTGCCTCTGTATGCATAAATAATGTGCATTTTTAAGTTCCTTCATGGATTCTCCCCTCTATTATATTACTTATTATGGGAAAAATTGTTTTCCTCCCCACCAAGCTGTTAATGTAGAATTTCTCAACAACACCTCTCCAGAAGGTCCCATGTAGGGCTGCAAGTCTTCTTTCATCATGCAATAATTAAAACGAGTAACCCAAATATCTACTGTGTGGGAAAAAAAAAAAACTTTCCCCTACGTCCTCTCTGTCATTTTATCTCACACAACAACATAAAACCCGGAAACCACCAATTATTTCAAGAGAATTCATATATAAGAGTCAAATAGAAAATGTCTTACACAGACCAGAGCAATACATTGGAAAGGAGAATCAGGCTACACATAAGTTTGCTTAAATGACTTCTGCCCTCCACTCCTATGTGTAGAGAGCAAAAAATCTAGGACTTTCATTATACTTTACAAGAAAACAGTAAGCCAAATGTGGTATTTTACAAGGTATTTTAAATCTCTTAGCAGCTTAAGAGTCAAGCTTCTCATATCTGGCACTAAAAATAATTTGCTTATAGCTTTGTGGCAATGCAAATTTTGTAGAAAGAACAGATACTCACTGAAACTACATTCACAAAGTCATCATCAGACAAGGTCTCCAACATCTCAATGACCGAGGTGCGGATCAGCTTCAACGTCAACCCGCTGACGCTCCCGCTCCTGACAGAAAGCCATCAGATAACAGAAAAGCTGAATTGAACAAATTTTATGTAAAGCATACAAAGAAATACAGAGTTACAACCAACTAGCACTCTCACCAACATTCACAATAAAATCGTCAATAATTCTCCTGAATTCTCCAATTATATTATATAATTATTATATATTAT
>NW_008620965.1:54828-81231 GCF_000691845.1 Merops nubicus | reverse complement strand
CTGAGGGGCAAGAGCCCCTGGGGGAACATGGTTGAAGGGAGAGCCCTTAGGGGGGAACGTGGCTGAGGGACAAGAGCCTTTGGGGGAACATGGCTGAGGGGAGAGCTGCGAGAGGAAGCAGCTGGCAAGAGGCCACTGAGGGGAGTTGGCCAAGGGGGGACTGCTGAGGGGAGATGGGAGAGCAGGAACAGCTGAGGGGAGACCCGAGGAGAGACCCCTGAGCCGTGGCACGGTGCCAAGGGGAGAACCCCGAGGGCCGCTGCTCTTGTCCCTGGGTGAACATAACCTCTGCTTGTGCAGCCTCTGGTGTTCACAGGCACCTGCCAGAACCTTCTTCCACCTTCCATTAGAACACCCACCCCCCCCTGCCACCAGTCTGCCCACAAAATAAGCCAAGAGATGGAGACAGGAGGCTGATGGCACCAGAACGTGTGGCCGTGCTGTGGAGTCAGGGGGTCCTGGGCCCATGGGAGCTCCCAGCAAGCTGGATAAACCCATGAGAAACACTCCTCTGACTAATGGGAGGGACTCCAAGGCCGACGTCCCTGCGACATCAGTATTTTTTCCTAAATGTACAGGGTCCGTGTTGTGACTTATGTTGCCTGGTCTGCCTGAGCCCTGAGGGGGAGGGTGATATAAAGGCATCATCAGGCTGTGCCTTCCCATTCCCATACCAAAGATAGAGAATATTATAAATTTAATAGATCTTGTTCATAATTCATAGCTTACTTGTGGAAAAAAAAAATCATAATAGTTTGGTGTGATATGTCAGGCATCTATAATTCATAGTGCTGAGATCACACAACCACCATACAGTGGGATTTCACAGAGCGAGATGTTTGTAATTAATCTGTGAAAAGAGAAACAAAGGCCGTAAACGAGGAAGGACAACAAATGAGGGCCAGATCCTTCCACCCACGCGGATGTGGGGTAGTACTCGGCCAGAAAGCTTGAATAATCCCTGGCTAAAATCAATAAAATTAGCCAAGAAGTGGGATAAATAGTAAATCTATCACTGTCTGGTTCATTACAAGCAGATAGACACAGGCCGCATTGCCCTTTGGGGTCACGAGGTGCCAAAAGCAGCGGGACGGCCTAGGCTTGAGCTAAGCTTGGATCAACGCATGAGGAGACAAGAGCACTGGAACCACGTCTCATGGCCACAGGAGTGGTGCAAAGGAGCACCGAGCCCATGCGGTGGTGACCAGTGGACTCCCTTCACCCTCCCCATCCCATGGGCTGGGAGATGCTGGTTTGGGGAAAGGCTGAGAAGTTCATGATCCGCCTGGAGCATCTGCATCAACCTAGTTGACTTAAGCAGAACTGAAGGGCTCTGCTGAACAGGGAAGTTTCCTTGAATTGGAGCCTGAGCGAGGATTTGAACAATTTGTGCTGCTAACGAAGGTTGGCTGCAGTGGTGGAATGAGCTGATGTTGCTTCCTAGTTGGAAACAGTGACCTGGAGATCTCCAGTACCCTTTTCTTCTCACTATTGTCTATTTTCATCTTGGTGAAGCCAAAGCTGGTAACTGCGATGCAACAGCTTAAAAACTCCCTGTGGTTTCTCACAATAGAGCGACTGGCTACGCTGGTTTCCAGACGGTGTGGGGAAGTCTTGTAAGGCTGCATAGCCAGTCAAGGAGGGGGGAGAAGTTAATTTCTTCTAAAGTGGATGCTACAAGGAAAATGAAAAAAGAAATCCTCATCCTTCTGAAAGTTTGTCTAATGTACGGCTTTAACTAAAAAAAAAAAAAAAAAAGGTACCAGATCTATCAGATAAAACCTTGTGTCACAATTAATTCATTTTAATCTGAGATAAACCAGCCATAGGGCAGAGAGGCATCATGGTGAGGCAGGAGCGACTCCAGAAGGAAGCCCAGGCCTCGCTCCCGGCGGGCTGTGATGGTGCCAGTACATGGATGCTGGAGGCCAGAGGCATTCCTTGGTTTGTTTACTCATTTGTGACTCCCTGAAAAAGTAATTGGTTTTCTGTTCTTGCGTGTTTGTTTGTTTGTTTGGCTGTATGCATTCTTTGGATTCAATTTCTCCTGCAATATGGCCATAATTTGCATTGCAAGGACCCATGTTTATTTATGCATTTATTTTGTTCATTTATTTATTTTGTAAAATTTTGATTACTCCTAGGCTGCTGTTCCTGCAAAAGGACAACAGCCATGTGGTGACGAGAACAATCTGGAGGTGCTGCCCATGCAGCTCCCGTCCCAGCCCCGACGCCATGACCTTGGTTAATGCTGCTCTTTGCAGGCAGCTCTGAGACCGAGGCACAAAGGCGACTGGTAGGGTGATGCCTGAATGCTCAGTATAGTGCTAACACTGAAAGAAATCCATGAAATTCCCCTGCTTATAGTCCCCATAGTGTTCTTGGCCCAGCCCAACCTGAGGCTGGGTGTGGTAGACCCATGGGAGTGACTGGCAGCACACAGGTTCTCCTCCAGTGCAGCCTCACTTGTCAGAGCAGTCCCACAGGAGGGCACTTCTCCCACTGTACATGTCCTCAGGGGGAGAGTGAGTAGCAATTGGGAACTTACACGTCATCCAGCTTCTCAGCTCGGCCTGCTAATCACTTTGTGCTGTGCGAGTCCCTGCAGAATCCTGGTGTCCAGAAAATAGCTTGAGGGAATGCCTGCACATCTGCCACTTCACACTGGCATTGTGAGCAGTCAGGAAAAGAGCCCACGACCCGCAGAGTAGGTGCTCTGATGAGCTGATCCTCTTGCTATGCAGCAGAATACACTGGAATTAATGATTTTGACCTTAACCAGCTCTAACATAACCATCCAAAAAGTGTGACTGTGCTAATCGTCCCCAAAGGAACGTTGTGAGGCCTGACTTCTTGTTGTGGGTGTGACACCAAGAGCTCCCGGCACAAAAGGCTTTGTGCAAGTGCAGAATATTTTCCTATATTTTATTTGCTTTGCCCAGAAGCCTCCTGGGGCTGAGCAGAACAGCCTAGTCACCCCACCCGCATCTAACAGCAGGACCAGGGCAGGGTTAGACCTCACTCTGCTGGTGTGTCTCCTGCAGCGGCTACGTGATAATATTCCGCGAGGGAAATGATCTGGAAATCCCTGTTATAAAGGGAGGGATGGACATAACAGAACTATGTCATGCCAGTCTTTCTTCCTGTCTACAGCCCAGGAAACAACACAAACTTGAACTGAGCTACCCCAAAATGTCACATGCGAGCCTGCCCAGGATTTGATGACTGGGATCCACAGTGCTCGCATGAGTCGGCTCTGAGAGCGGATGGCTGTTAGAAATGTGGAGCAGCAGATGTGCTGCTCAGATCCAAACCCAAGGAGTAACATCTGTCCCCGTCCACCTGCGCCTCACAGCACGCGCAGGCTCAGAACGCTCCTCTGAGCCTCAGCAGAAGGATCGATTTTCCAGCCTTAGCTCTTAAAGCCTTGTGCAAAGCCCGAATGCTGTGCGGCTCTACCCGGCTGGGCTGCCTGGCCCCTCTGCGGCCGTAGTCCTCCTGTTCATCCCTAGTTTTTTTCCTCTCCCCTTGTGCCCCACTGTCTCACAATGGTTTTGGCATGACACTGTGTCTTGGAGATCTTGGTGGGAGCAGTGGGGGCAATGAGAAAATGCCCTTGGCCACGCCTGGGCAAGGGGAGAGAGAACAGTTTTAGGAAATGCTTTTTAAATTTTCACAATCACCTTAAAATAAAGAGAACCAGGAGGGCAGAGACAGTGGATCCGGGTGCATAACTAAGCAGTACAGGGCAGGGTGTCCACCCTTCCCACACTGTGGGTTACCTAACGCAGCGCTTCGCTCGCTGCCGCTCAAGCCAGGGGAGCTGCCAGTGGCACAGTGCCGTGCCTGATAACCAGAACAGCTCAGAGGGCTGGGAGCTGGCAGCCACCTCCATAAACGTAAACAAGGCAGAGCCGCCTCCTCCCTGCACTGAGTGCAGTCACCCCCGTCCCGGGGGGCTGGAGCAACCCACCGCCTGAGACTAGCCAGGCCAAATCAGAGAAAAGCAGGACAGGAGTTATGGAAACACAAACAAAAATGGTCCGACTTCCACATTTTCTCAGTAATCAGATGTATGAAAAGCACAGAGATTCTTTTTTACCCAAGCTCTCTCTTCTGAGGCCAGGCTGAGAAAGTTGGGGTTGTTCAGCCTGGAGAAGAACAGGCTCTGGGGAGACCTTATTGAGACCTTACAGTACGTAAAAGGGTCCTACAGGAAAGATGTAGACAGACTTTCTAGCAGTGCTTGATGTGACAGGACAAAGGGTGATGATTTTAAGCTGAAAGAGAGATTTAGATTAGATGGAAGGAAGAAATAATTTACAGTAAAGGTGGTGAAACACCTCAACGAGTTGCCCAGAGAGGTGGTTGATGCCCCGTCCCTGGAATCCTTCCAGGTCAGATTGAATATGGCTCTGAGCAACCTGCTCTAGTTGCAGATGTCCCTGCTCCCTGCAGGGGGGTTGGACTCGATGACTTTGAAACGTCCCTTCCAATCCAAAATGTTCTATGATTCTATGATAAGTAAGCACTCAGGGCGGTGCAGGAAGGGCCATGGCGGAGGGGTATAATCCCCAGCTTGTCCTTCTGATGAGCCACGGGACACAGAGTTCACACCGTCTCTTACTCTTCAGGCCTTCTGATACATATCTGCTCAGTACCTCTTTTTCATCCCCAAGGTGTTTGCCTTCCCAGCAGGGCGGTGAATTAGGCGCCGGCAAATCGCCGTAACCAGTAATAGTTACAGTGGCACCTTACATCCCACTGTTTCAAAGTGCGTGGCAAACCAGAGCAGCTCGCGCACCTCCTGTCCGCCCGGCGAGGCAGGTGAGCAGCGCTGGACGTCGCAAAGTGGGTGAGCAGGACCCAAGCTGGGTGATGTGGTGGCAGGCAGCAGTCAGCCCAGCAACCCAGCCTAGCAGCATCTGCAGATAATCACTTATCCTCCCAAGTTGGCCCCTGCATTCAAATCGGTTGCCAAGCTTTTGATGCTGTGATTCTTTAAATAGAAATAGGATGAAGGCAGGCACCCGCTTTTTGTACCTGTCCCCTTCCTGCTCTGGACTCATATCCAAACTTCTCGGTTTAACCTTGTCTTTATAGCATGTTGAAATCAAACGCTCACGTGAACATCCTGAAACGCTGGGGATTTTCAGCTCAGATCTGAACCTGAAGCTGTTCTCCCTGGCTTTGCAGCGCTTGCTATTTTTAGCTTCATGTCAAAAAGTTGAAGCAGCACGTGGTAAGATGTTATGACTCTTAAAATTACTGTAATAATGTTCCCGGGAATGGTACCATTTCATCAAAAGTAAGTTCGTCGTGTGAGATAACTCCGTGACCTTTGATGTTGTATTGAATTTGTGGGTCACTTGCTATTAACGTTACTGCAATTTCTTCAGCAATAACCCAGTGATTATGGAAAGGGAAGTAGCTATTAATATGGTAAAAGGCACACCTAAGCGAGGGTGTTTACTCATGGAGACTGAGAGGGGGAGGACTAGACACCCTTCGAGATGTTTTCTGTAGCTCTCTTTCATGATGCTAAAGATAAGGACCTGTTCTCCCCTCCCCCAGGAGCTGACAGAGTATTGCAGTGGGAAACCAGTGCCCTGGCATTTGGAGGGAAGGATGTGCAGGCAAACAGCAGTTGAAAAGAGGCCTTTTCCTTGGCTATGAAGCCAAGATCATCTGCTTACAACACATAGGTAGGCTGCGAGTTGACCTCTCTAACACCCAGACTTGTCAGGTCTGATCTGTGCTTCTGAGACACTCCCATAAGTGTCCTGTAAGAAGTCATAGATAGTTTCATGGCCCAGGGTGGCAGTGGCCCCAGGAAACTGAGGGTGAGGGACCCCTCTCTTGCCAGTGGTCGTTGCCCCACACAGAGTTGTCTGTAAGCTCACTACCTGCTTGACTACCATTGGTTGGACTTATTATCACCAAGTTAGTGCTGATCTGCTTGAGGGTAAGGAGGCTCAGAGGGATATGGGCAGGCTAAATGAATGGACCAACAGCATGAGGTCCATCAAGGCCAAGTGTTGGGTCCTGCGTTTAGGTCACAACACCCCCATGCAATGCTCCAGGCTTGGAGAACAGTGGCTGGAAGTTGCCTGACAGAAAAGGACCTGGGGGTGCTTGTCAACAGCCAGTTGAACATGAGCCAGCAGTGTGCCCAGGTGGCCAAGGCAGCCACCGGCATCCTGGCTTGTGTCAGAGATAGTTTGTCCAGCACTGATTGTCCTCCTGTACTCAGCACTGGGGAGGCTGCACCCCAAATACTGGGTTCAGTTTTGGGCCCCTGACTACAAGAAGGACTTTAAGGGGCTGGAGCATGTACAGAGAAGAGCAACGAAGCTGGTGAAGGGTCTAGAGAACAAGTCTTCTGAAGAGCACCTGAGGGAACTGGGGCTGTTTAGCCTGGAGAAAAGGAGGCTCGAGGAGACCTCTTCACTCTCCAACTACCTGAAAGGAGGTTGTAGCAAGGTGAGGGTCAGTCTCTTTTCCCAAGGAACAAGTGATAGGACAAGAGGAAACCACCTCAAGTTGTGCCAGTGAAGGTTTAGGTTGGATGTTATGAAAAATTTCTTCAACAAAAGGTTTGTCAGGCACTGGAACAGGCTGCCCAGGGAAGTGGTGGAGTCACCATCCGTGGAGGGATTGAAAAGCCATGTAGATGCAGTGCTGAGGGACACCATTTAGTGTTGACCTGGTGGTGCTGGGTTAACAGTTGGACTTGATGACATTGAATGTCTCTTTCAACCAAAACAATTCTATGATTCTATGGCCAGTCAGTTCAGCCTTGTCATTTTGACACTAGTGTACCCCAGGATAGAGCCCTGACACCGCTGACGTGAGCAGGAACCATGATGCACAACAGGAACAGAGAAATTCCCAGCAAGATGACAGAAGAGAGGAAATTGCCCTAGGATGGATGGATAGGGAGAGGAATATAAAGCCAGAAGCATCTTCCACAGCACCAAACAGAAGTGCACACCTCTGCAGCAAGATTATCATCCTTCCACAGCTATGGACAGTGAGTAAAGGTAACCAGCCACTTCCACCATAACTCAGGTGTACCACACTTTGTTACACTTCATTTCTGCAGGAAGGTCTTCCCTCTGTGAAAAGCTGCTCTGTTTAACAAGAACAGAAGTCTGCAGAGTGGACTGTCTGCTCAGAGAAGAACCACAAAACACAGGCAAGGGCAAAGTTCTGGATGTCAGAGAAGAAAGCAGAGGGGGTTTGGTGGCCCAGCTATAGCAGTGGTGGGAAGGGAAGGGCCACAGCTCTTCCTAATAGAGGAGCAGCTCGGGTACTGGCCAGCGTGGTTGCCACAGAGCCCTGCCAATCTGGGTCTGGTTCAGGACGCGTGGTGCTACCTGCACTCCATGGGCAGCAGGGTGGGCTGATGTACAGCCCCGTGTGCAGTTACAGCTTCATACCGACAGCGACGCCGTCTCTCAGGCATCCCAGCCCCCTACCCCCACACCACTGTCTTGCCCTCACTAAATTTGCTTCTGATTTACGGTCGCATAAGCAAGAAGAAAATCAGTCACCTCAGTTTCCACATGGCCTGGAGCTAATGAAAGGGGGAAAAAAAGAGGATGGTTTCCAAAAATGGCGTGGGTTTATCACTGCCTGCTTTCAGAAGCATCTATTTTGGAGCTCCCATGATTAGACTGTTTCCAAGTACAACTGTCCCCAGCGCTTTGTTGATAAATACTGAACTCCTGATATCCCGCCTGGCAAGTTTTGTGAAGTTTCATTGATGTAAATTTCCTCAGTTTGTTTTGTGCTGTGTAATCATCCAGGTTTCTGGGACTATTCCCTGCAGGAGCATGCTTCTGCTCTTACTCTCATCTCTCCCACAACATACTGCTTAGTTTCTTCAGTCCTTTGCTGATCAACACTTTCTTTCCAGGATGAACCTCAGCTATATTCTTCACATTTAGTTCACAAGAGAGTTGGATCCCCATGGACTGCTAACAGCCACGCAGTTAATTAGCTGTCCTCAGCTATATTTTCACCTAGTTTGGATGAATGCTCCTGAGAAAGCAGCAGGGTTTGAGAGCCCATAGTCCTGAGCATTAAAGCCAACACTGTATCTGCTTCTCCCATCCACCTTGCAGGGCTTCGTTCACCTCCTGGGACTGATGTGGGGAAAGCAATTAAACTTTTATAGCTCTGTAACCTCCTGGCATGTGTGTGGGGCAGCATCCTGTGTCTGACCTACACAGAGCATGACTTGGCTGCATTTTCTCTGTCACCTTGGCATGATCCCGAGCCTACTTACCAGCAGACCTGTCTGTATCTCACCCCATTAAAACAAGCCTGTTAAAGGCTTAGGGGAGGAGGCAGAGCAGTGTGGGCGGACATTAGGTGATTTCGAGCTCTCATCAGCCTAAAGACAGCTCCATATGCTTCCTCTTGCCGTGGGGACACAGCTTCAGATAGTCAGCAGCACTAATTATGTCCTGGTGCCACTAGAGGCAGCCTGAGCTTTGGTGCTCCCATGAAGCCCACCCTGAGAGGACAGAGAGGCTCTCGAGCGCCATGGAGGGCTGGCTGGGTGGATGGCAGGTTTCTTGTTGATACTCCACCCGAGGCCACAGTGTGGGGAGTGGTTTCAGGGGGTGGGAAAGGGCCGGGGGCCTGCCTTTGGGTTGCTGTTCCACCTCGTGATGCCTCTACTTTTCCCTGCTGGCATTAGCAGGGGGAGCTCTTGGCTCTCAACCAACAGGATGGCTGGAGCAGGAGATCTAGATGTGCCGGTAAACATTTTGAAGACAGAAAATAAATCCATCCATCTCTGTAAGAAATGCTGCCCCCAAGAGAAATTTCTGATCATAGGCAAGGCTAAGTGCACAGGCACCAGCAAATTCACCACCAGCATTGATTATTCCATTATAAATTGCTCACTTGCTTTTTTACCTTTGCTTCTAAACAGAAATGAAATGCTGGCTACTGAAAATAACAACAGCTAATACACAAGCAAAAACCCAACTTGCATGTGAAAACACTGGATTTTCCACAGGGGCTTTCCCACTGTTTAAGCTCCTTTAAAGTATGAGCTCCATTAAGGTTAGAAAAATGTACCTCCTTAGCTGCTGGATTTTTCATGGTGCTGGAAGAAAGACAACTGCTCAGAGGCTGATTGAGAGGAGCAATCCCAGTATTAACAAACACTCCTACACGGTCATTGTTAATGGATGTCAGAGATGGGGATGTAGATGGAGGAATCGGGGACTTTCCAAACTGTAAAAAGGGGAAAAGAAACCACTCAGCTCTACCAGGGCTGGAGCTACATAAGTCGTATGCCTTAGGATATCCAGCAATGGCAGCCTCAGTGATACTGTCGTCATGGTGGCCACCTCCTTGTTTTGGAGTGATTGTTTAGTGGAAAATATTGCAAAGGATCATTTCCCAAGAGTATTTCACACAAAGCTCACAGCCCCCTAGCTACATGGCAGTAGATAGTGTTCAGACACCACTAGAGATGGTTTTCCTCCTTGGGGCTGAAAGAATATTGAGGAAAGGCAGATGGATGCTGTTAGAGAGGAATGTGAGAGTGGAGAATGCAGAGCAGAGTAGGCACGTTGGTCCTTGGCCCCAGGAGTTAAGAGGGCTTTGGCAGCTCTAATACTCTTGTGTCTGTTACCTGAGGACTTCAACAGTGGCTGAAGGCCAGCAGAAGACTTTCAGAGCCATGATGCAAGGCCCAGGAGCAGTAGGAGCAGGAGACAGGACTAATCTTGGAAGAGCTGCAGAGCTCTGTGACTTTCCACAAGCGGTGTGTAACCTTCACCCTCATGAATTCAGTAGAGATGAAGCTATATAGTGTATTTGACCTTTTCTCAAAGCGTAACTGGCTGGACTTATTGGTTTCTTGGGGTCTTCTCTGGTCTATAAGGGAAATGTCTCCAGGAAATCATAATTTGTCCCATTAGTGGTTGTCATTTTCCTACATCCTGAGCTGAAGGTAACTGAAAGGAAATAAGTTATATAGTTCTATAGGACTAACAGCAGCCATTGCACTGAGGCCAAGCCAGGCAACTCTAATGGTACAGAAGAGACACTCCCACTGAGGTAGGACATGTTTCTATTTGCTGTCCCATGGCCTCTTCCCCACGTGATGGGCCGTGTGCAATTGCTGACAGTCTTTTGCTGACTGGGTGGCCCAGCAGGAAGGATATACCTACAGGAAAGACTTTACCATCCCACCTCAAGGAACATAGAAAAGACAGGAGGTGGCTAACAAGAGGAGGCACAAATAGATCAATGCACTCATTCATGGTATGTGACGTAGCAAAGAAAGGAGTGAGACAAGTTAGAAACCAGGTCACGGGAGAAAGAATATACCAGGTCATCAGCCCAATTCCTGTCACACAGCAGTTGCCAAGGAAAAGCACCATTACATACATAATTCTTTTTCTGTCCTGGTCTTGATCTTGTCCCACCATCACTGAGAACTACTTCTCAGTGAAGAGCCAGGAAGCCATTCCAACAACAGAAAACACCCCATAGTAAACCCACTCAGCAGTGGTGGTGGAACCAGCCTTTATGCTGTTACCTTTAGAGGCCAGACACCTGATGTTAACTTTAAAGGTGTGGCACCTGGTGTTAATTTCCTAATTGGCATTCACCCAAGGTTGGGCAAGTCTTGAGAGAAAACCAAGAGGAAGATAACTCCTGCCTGGTTGTGGGCATCGTTCATATGTTAACCCTGATTCAGGGCTTGGGGTTTAGACCCCAGGACTTCAGACAGCACATCAGGGCTGGATTTACACCATCCCATTCCCTGTTTATAGGGTGATTCATCTTCAGAAACACTGGGTGCTGCATGCTGTTAGAGGAGTACTGCCCACGATGCATGCTCCATGGTTCCTTCTAACTTTTGATTTTTCTGGGTGACATCAAATGATGAGGGTGGTTTTTTTATGATCCCCTGGATTTGTACAGGCAAGTACATGGATGGGCAGATAGCTTGGAAAAAAACCCTATGTCTCAATCTGTGGAGAGGAGGAAAACAACTCTCCAAAAAAAAAAGAAAGTAGGAGATAAAAAGGTAAATATTCCTTTGTCCCTAAGGCACAGTCAAGAAAAGCCATCATCATTTTGCTCAGACACTAGTATAACCTCATGTTTCCCACAAAACATATTTCGCCGAGATCAGTTTGCACGTATCAGGTTTTTGCCCATGAATACTCATGAGACACAAATCAGTCCCTTTAATCCATGATTAGTATGTCACCCCACGCTCAGCGGTTGCATCATGATTTGGTGTTGTTGTTGAATGGATGCTGTGCTATTTAATTGTTTCTTGCTTAGTGATCTGTTCGCTCTGTTAATATTTAATTCTCTTTCTCCATCCCTCTTTCTACCCCCAAAAGGCCTAAAGAATAGGAAAACATCTTTCATTTTCTCAGGCTTCATGTGCTATTGTGAGCAAATACCTATTCATAATCGGTAGGTGATAATGATGATATACAGTCATAATGCTGGAATTCTTAAGTGGTTGCCAATGTTGCTTTATATCTGAGAAAAAAAAAATAATTGACCTGATTTGAAATAAAGCAGGTTAGTATGCTTTATTTGCCTTTTCCAGTGGTTCAGATAATGAGCAAATTGTCATCTTTACATATCCTCTGCCAGATTCTGAGCTGAGTGCTGCACACAAGCCCAAATGACACTAAACAATGCGCTGCCTGGTGCTTTGTATGCTTTGCAGAGGTGGATTCATGAGAACAAATTAGACCTTTGATTGATCCTTTAAACAAAAAGAAAGGAAAACAGTGGCGTTAATTTATACGAGCTTTAGCTGCGTTGCATTTTTTTACAATGATCAATATTCTGGGCATTGTAAACAGCAGCTTTACATAATAAATAGCTGCATTATGTAATGCTAGTTAAATTTAGAAATGGTTATTTTATTACCTTTAACGCACATAAAAGGGAGAGTGATAGAGCTGAGGATGCGGTGAGCAGCTGGGCCTGACTGTGCAGAGGGAAAATAAAGCCTGAGAAAGCAGCTCAGCCCTGGCTGGATGCTGGGGTCGGAGGGGGTGGCGGGGGCGGGCCCCGCTCCGAAACACGCCATGCTCCGGAGCAAAACAACTCTGCACAATAAAGATGGGAGATTTATTACGAGGGAATGAAATGGGCTACTTTTGTTCTCCCTGGTGTCCCTATAAAGCTTTTGTTTGACAGGCTAGTTTGGGCTCTGGTTAGCTATGGTCTCCTCTGTGTAGCTACTGGCTGCTTTGAGACCAGTTGTGTGCAGACTATAGATCAATTATCTTCCTGCTAGGGATAAGCAGTGTTTTCCTTTTTCCTCTTCAGTAGCCTTCGCTATTATCCTGGAGCACAGGGTCCCTTTCTTTCCCTTCCCAACCACACGCACACACCCAGACGGGTTACTGGAGGGAGAGGATGGAAGAATTCAAATTTATTGCATTAATCTTCATAGCCTGAGCCTCTCTCAGCCTGCTGCCGCTAACTTAGCATTCAGTGCTCTGCCCATTTACAACGGGCTGGAGGGACGGATGCTTTTTTTAAAAACAATTACGAGACATCTCAATCCGATAAACACACTGAAATGAGCGCCTCTGAAAACTTGAAGGAGGAAAGTTCCGTTGTGAAATCTTTAGCTAAGCAGAAGCACTGTTGTTTGGCTGTTTCGCAATGCACAGGGAGCTGCAATGTGGGAAACGAGGGGACTTTAATTAGGACATCAGAGCTCGGATGTTTCTTCTGCTTACTGTGGTTGGCACCCATTTACTGGGGGCTGAAGCGCTCTCAGGGAGGGCTGGAGCCAAACTGCTGATGGAGTTAAGTGCTCTCTGTTGCCTGCACTCTGCAATGCAATTATAGGGCTCTGAATTAAAAGGTAATCTAAAGCATCATCAAACTTAAGTAAAATTTAGATCTAGGTCGTAATTTGACAAGGAGAGCCCATAGGGTCTTAATGGACTGAACCAAAATCCTGATTTGGAAGAGCATCCTGCTTTTTAAAGATATGGATTTGAACACATATCAGGAATATCTCTAATAATTACTTGTATTTTATTTTTCTCAAGCACTATTCACAGCTTTAGTATAGATACAAATCCTGCCCAGCATCTGTTGTGCCTGCAGGTTTTTAGCCTATTGAGCAGCACGTAGCTGCTTCAGAGAAATCGTTAAAAATTATTTAGCTGAGCTGATGTGAGAGACAAAGAGTTAAAGCTAAATCCAATTTGAACGTAAACTTTGCAAAAGCAGTGAATTTTCTCAAAGGCTGACTGCTCTTGATTTACAAGGATGTTCCCAGTCCTGATTTCAATTAAAGAGAAATCCTCAGGCATTTCTGCAGTTTGGTGTTGTTCTTTATTCCACATTGCTATATACTGAGTAATAAACAAAACAAACAAAGACTGTATTCTGCAATGAACTACATACATCCTGTGCAATCTCAGGGAAATCAATAGGTCGGAGTCTGGCCTTGGATTGCCTCAGTGTCAGTTGTCAATAATTCCCCAGTTTAGTGGAGCTTACATCTGTGCAAGTAGAAAATGGATGTGCAGATACAAATCTGCCTCTATATTCCTCTAAAAAAAAAAAAAAGAGAGGGAAAAAAAATAGTACTGTAGACTCCACTGCTCTACACAAAAGAAGAAATAAATAGATAGGTAGCTGGCATTGTAAACTCTGATTTGTTTGCCAGGCCTCCCAAAATCACAAGAGTACATTTTAAAGAAAGCATATTAAGCCAAGCTTTGGGATCTTTCTCTTTGCTTTCTGATTATTGCACCTCTAGCTCGTGGTTCTCTCACTGGGGTCTGTGGTTCACGAGGACCAAGACCTTGTTTGCACAGTGGTGGCTGAGTCTCACAGAACAGCCTGACAGAGAGTGCTGGGTCTTTAAATAGTAATGATGATGGTGACAATGATAATACAAAAAAACTGTTGTTGACAATTTGGTTTTCTTTGCAAGCACTGAACAACTTATTTCTCTCATCCAGCTCCTGGTAGTGTTTTAATGGCTGTGTTTGTTTTCCACTGCGGCAGGCTGAGCTGGGTGCTGGGGGGGATAGGCTGGGTGTGTGTTTCCTCCCAGTTACCTTCCCGGATCAGTGGTTATGCTTTGCATGGAGCAGGTCCTGCTGGTGAGCACCCGTGCTGAGCTCTTTGAATGTGGCTGCAGCTTTCCAGATTGCACACCTGGGCTGTGCATTTTGCTCACATGGGAATGGGCTGCATGGAGTTCGTGCTTCCAGAGAGGATTTGTTTTCCACCCCTTAATTAAAGCAGCGGAACAGGGAGCTAAGACAAGAGCCTTTGTCACCCTGTGAGGTCAAAGGGACAAAACCCCCACGTTCCCATCTTTTGAGAGGGTGTTTTGCCAATGACCAGGCCCAACAAAAATGATACAGCCAGCAGGAAGATGAACCAATAAACATACTGTATTGTATACAAGAAAGACATTCCATGAATGATCGCTGCGGGTACAAACAGATCAATCAGCTGGTACATAATTGACACCACCCCCAAAAATCCCACAAAACATGCGACTCAGCCCACAACAGGTGGTACAAACAGTGAACCAAGGTTGCCCATAGTTGGCATAGGAAACAGCCAGACCAGTAAGGCAAATGCATAAGAAAAAGGTGCCCACATGGCGACTCTCACCCGATCGACCCACGTTCACAAAGGTCTAAACAGACCAGGGCCCAGCTCCAGGGAGAGTCAGGAGGTCTGCCCTGAACCAGGACACTCTGTGGAGTGCACTCCACAGACAGACACTCCTGACTCCCTGCAAGTGGTCCCAGCTTTTATCCCCAAGCAGACACCTGACCTTTGTCAGCTCAATGCAGGACCCCTGGGGCTCATTTCCCTTATGGCTCTCCCTGCAGGGCCGGCCGCACCCTGGGGGGAAGCTATAAGGCAAACTCACCTCCTCTGTATGAAGGGCTGTGGGAATCACCCGTATGTCAACCTTAATTCAGGGCTCGGGGTTCAGACCCCAGCATTTCAGAGGGGAAGGAGGCAGAGGGTGTTGGTAAAAGCGTCTCAGAAGTTGCTGTGATTTCCCCACAGCCCCATGGCAGCTCTGAGACAGAGGAAGGAGCTGAGTGGTCTCAAGGTGCCAGGGCTGTGTCCCCACCTTGTCCACCCTCCCTGCCCGAGCGTAAGCAGGCAGCCTCTGGCTGGGCTGGCTTCATCAGAGCCTTACACCTCTGGCTTAAGACTTTCCTTGAGCGATAAAATGTTCAGATTGGAGACATTTTAATAGCTGCCTCTATTCCTGTTGTAACCGAGTCTTGTTTTTAAATAGATAAGATTTTCATTGCCATTTAAACCAGCATAAATCAGGAGTTAATCTAGGCAAAGTCACCCCGCTCTACTGAAGCCTGTGGAAATGCACTCGCAGGAGATGGCAACCAGGCCTTGTGCTCACAGTACATGCTCACTGCATGGAGAGAGGAAACCCGTGCTCCAGAGCCATAAATATCATAACCCACCTTTTGACTTGGGCTCTTCAGATCTCCCATCCACTGTTACAGCCAGGCCCGAGCTTGCCCACAGTGTGCATGAGGTCCCACAAGCCCTTTAATCCCCCCCACGTGCTTCTTCCCAAGTCTTCATTTGTATGCACACACTTAGCAATCACTCATTCTGGTCATAAAACCTACAGGATTTTAAATTGAACTGAAGTCCCAAATGCTTTAAAAGAATTTATGTTGGATAATTGTACTGGTTTGCCTGAAAACAAACAATGATGTATGGCTAAAATACTCTCTCAGGGAGATGACTCAGATCCTTCCTTGTGGCTTAGACGTTGCTTGGCTGCTGATGGTGTAACTCGTAATCTCCCCTCTAGATGCAGGGCAAGGGAAGGCAAACAAAAGAATAAAGCACAGAGTGAGGGGCATAAAACGAGAAAACACAAGTTACTTGGAGCTTTTGGAAACACTCAATGCTTTCATTTGTTTTGAATCAAGGCAACACTGGAGACTATGGAAAAGAAAACCAAGCCACAGTATTACACACCAGCCCATCTGCGGGGGGAGGATTGTGGCTGTTTCTGTGCTGGTTGGCAAAGCTATGCCCGGTAGCTCCCACCCTCGGGCACAGCCTGCAGACAGAACAGGATGCAGCTGTACAAGGAGGGTACGTGGAGGATTTTCCTACCCCAGGGTGCCCTGCAATGATACGGCTTCACAAAGTGCAACTTCTTCTGTCTGGCCTCATGAACGGGCAGGTTTTTGTGTTTTGAATCCAAGGTGGCCACGGGCAAGTTCCATGTGTCTGGACGTCTCATTGCCAAGGGCAGTGCAGATGATCCTGGCAGCTGGGCTGCTTCGTCTGTACAGTAGAAATATTTCTGCCACCAAGTCGGCAGTTTCTGTGGTTTTTGCTGTCACTGTTCTCACTTTAAACATCTTCCCATACTTTGTTTTCTGTAATCATGCTTTACGTCCCAAGGACATAATCTGATTGTTGGTAATTAAGTTAATTTTTCAACCAAGGCTCAAAAAGATATATGAAAGCTTTAGTTTGCAGATGTGACAGTTAGCCAGTGCTTAAATGTCCTCGAGCTGTGAGGCCAGCTGTCAAGAGCAGGAGCCCTAAATGGGTGTGGGAAAGACCAGAGAGATCTCACTTAATGTGTTTCTAAAGATCTACATCTCCTCGGTACGTGCATACAACCCCAACTGCAAAAGTGGCTTTGCAGATTTGGGGATTTTGCCATTTTTTCTGCCATTTGCAAATTTGGGGATTTCCGTTCTGAGCAGGCACTAAAACCATGGCTGCCACTGCGTGTGAGCAGGCGTTCACAGGGTGCTGGCCTCAGGTGGATTTAGCTCTTTTTCCCAGCATTACCAGCTGGGCAGGGGACATCTAAGGGTCCCTGTTAATGCTGGAAGTGCAATGCATGCTCCAGTCTAACTCCATGCACTTCCAGCTGTGCAGCTCTGCAGGCGCCCTCCACCCTTCCTTTCTCTGAACCAAAAATGTCAAGTATGAAGTTACCATTGTGGAACCTAGTCAAGTAGCGTGTCTGCCCTCCATTCCATTCCAAGCAAAGCAAAGCAGAGAAGTCTAATACCATCCGTTTGCAATGAAAGAATAGTTAAAAAAAAGTTAACTTCATGGCAAAGAATAAAATAAGAAATTTTTCTGTTTTCTGCAGGCAGTGCCAAGCCCCATCAGCGAACATATCAATTCATGACAGCTGTGGGTAGCTATTTCTGTCTCAGACTTCAACAGTTTAATTGGAGAAGCATGGTAAAAGTCAACAGATCTATGTCCAGCAAGGTTAATTCTGAGGTTACCAGACTATGATGCAAAGAAAATCAGCTGGTGTTTTTCCCCTCTCGCTATGAATAGCGTAATTGCATTATTGCTACCGGAAGGGCAGCCGGCTCTTCTCATCTGTGGTCTCCCACTGTGGAGGGAGTAACCTATGAAAAATTGGTTTCCTTTACAAACACATACCCTTCTGCCTCTCTCATTCAATGCCTGTGTAAGCATAGTGCTGAAAGGGGTGGTTGCTAATATCACAACTGCTTGTGATCATGTTGTGCAAGTGTCATTCTTTTCTGTAAGTCCAAGGAGTAATTTTTATGCTGTTTAATTTTTTAAAAAAGACGTTAAAAAGCAAGAGTTGTTAAAAGTCTCTGAAGCAGCATTTCCACAAAAAGCACTTGCGATTTTTGCTTCCACCTTGTACCATCTCTGGTTCCTAAATTATTTGCACGGATCTTCCATCCTGTAGCACTAGTGGCAGTGGCAGGTCACTGTGCTTTTTCCAGAGAATTTCCAGTCTAAACACACCTGGCAGCCTAAAGGAGAAGGAAGAATATGCTCAATGAGGAGACTTGCAAACAGCCTTTTGGGAAGGTGGTGCTAGAGAAGAATCTCTTGGTTCCTGGCACAGTGCTCTGTCCTGCCCGGGGGGCTGTAGCCAGTGCGCACCGACCAACTTTCACTTGTTTTGTGAGCAGTTGTTTCATTTCCTGACTGTACAAGTGTAACTCACAGGGGCCTATTGACAAGGGTGATTTAGAAGTGAAATTCAAAATCTTCCAGCTCAGCTTTAGACAGCTCAATCTAGAGTAAAGCTAATAATATGCTTTGAGATACTGTGGTTCAGGTACCTGGATTAGTGCTAAGTACTATTAATAGAGCTGATAGGATAAGTTCGAAGCTTTTTGCGAGTGAAATACCTACTTCCATCATAATGCTTTCAAAACCATGCACATTCCCCCAGAGGGTAACCAGGCTGAAAAAAAAAACCAAACCAAAAACTAATGACAAAACCCACACTACGGAAAAAAAAAAAAAACACATCAGAAAAAGAAAACAGCAAACTCTGTGAAATCCTTTTTTTTTTTTTCACTCTGGATTGGCTTTCCATTTTTACTGTTTATTATGTATTATAATAACAGAAAATAAAAGAGTCTGAATAAAATGAAATGCTTTGATCTATCCAGAGTGGTTGCGCCTTTGGCTTTGAGGAGAGTTTCAGAAATTTTCTTCCGAATCAAAATGAAGCCAGAGTTGAAGTTGTCAGGCTCTGCAATGAGCTCAAGAGGCAGCCCCAGCAGCCCAGTTTTGCAGTACGAGTTAAGTGTGTTGTGGGGCTCCCCCAGGGCTCTACACCATTGCTCAGGCACCAAAGGGAGAAGATGCCCCCAGTTTTGGTTCACAATGTGATTCTGACTGGAGCTGCCTTGTAGTTGCTGCAAGGAATATGAAGACTAGTTCAAGAACTTAAAATAATGCTGTTTGGGTCTCTCAAGCTATATATAAACTGTCTGGAGGATTCATGTTGCAGCCTGCTCCAGCAGGATCTTGGTCTCCTCAGTGTCCAGGGAAAGGGAAGGGGAGCTCCTGACCAAGGAGCTCACTGGTGTCTTCCTGCCAAAACCAGGGATGGCAAAATTGGGGTGCAGCTGGGCCATACACCCTGCATGTTGGGGCTCTTGCTGCATCCTGTGGTTACAATACAGCCTGGGACCTCAGCATGAGCTGTCTGTCACCTGCATCCAAGAAAGAGGGAGGAGGAGAGATCCTTGATTCTCCTGCCTTCACATAGCACAAAGGCAGGGAGCAGGGACGAACGCTTCTGGAGCCTTTTCCCTCCGACTGTGGCGGTGCAGTCCCAGTGCTCCAGCTGTCACGGGTTAATCGACATCTTCCCCCGAGCAGAGGGGAACAAGGATCTGACTCATGACTCAGAGCCACATCCCCACGCCTGGCCTCCTCCGAGGGGAATGCTGCCCTTTCCTCAGGGCTGGTAAGTCTAAAGGCATGAAAATAGCAGGGGTTTAGGGTTGCTGGCCTTAAAACAGGCCTTTAAAAATAGTTTCATCAGATATTACCTTGAGCAGTTTCTATGCGTATTATTGCCAACAAGCTCTTGTTAGAATATTTGTGGAAAATAAACTCTGGCGCGCCATGAGCAGAGCCAAGCAGATTAATTTAAGACAAGCAAATATTTGTGGGAAAGTTTGTGTTTGTTTGCACTATCCACCCAACGCTATCATACAGCATTTTCCATGAGTACATAAGTTCACTGAGGTACCTTTTGATCAGAGAGACAGATCAATTACCACATAGTCATGTTTTTCAGTTGTGAGGCACCAGTAGAAATGTCAGAGTTTCCTCCAAGAAGAATATGGGTTTGGCTCTGAACTTCACTTGAAGAGTTAACATTTCTGGAGCCATGACCTCAAAACCACAAATAGAAAGAAAAATAACGTAAGATAGATGGGCATGAAGTTCTGGAAGCCCTAAAGAGTGAAAAGAACAAATTTCAGTATGTTTTGTAACCATCCTTTTGACATAGGGAAAAAGGACATTTTAATAAAATTGCACCCTGGAGTCCACAGAGATTTGCTTGATAAATCACAGACTTGCCACTGAATGTGGGATGAAGGCTGGGGCTGTAGTCCTCCAGCTCTGAAAACACCTACCTAACCAACAAGAAAGGTGGTGGTGGCTGCTAGCTAAGTCTTCTGGTCTCTACCAGTACTCATTCCCGTGAGCTATTCAGCAAGCCTTGAAGCCCAGTGGTATTTTTCTCATTGAAAACCACACAAAGAAAAATGAAATTTCTGGCAAATCAACACATGGGGTTTGTGAAAAAAGATCCAAGCACATGACCCTGACCTCTGGCTCCAGGTTAACATCCCTGCCCTGCTGGCCCTTCTTGCAGCAGCTCGTGAGCTGCTCTCACTGAATCAGAGCTGGAGTCCAGCCACCACGATGGGCTCATGGAAGTCTTTGACTTTAATTTTTTTCACCTGTTTTGAGTGAAAATTGATGTCAAAATATGAGGTGTGGCTACTGGCTAGCTATGCCAGCTTGCAGCTCGCTCTTCTGCATGGCAGTGCCCTTTTTTTTTTTTTATTTCAGGAATTAAAGATTTCATGCTGTGCAAATTAAGGCACCAAAAGATTCAAAGACCCTTGTATGTCCTACCCTGCAGAAAGCACAGAGGAGGAGAGATGTGCTGTGTGTGTCTCATACGTGTTGCTTCACAGAGGGTAGATCTTATCGAATGCATTTACAGCAGATGAGTCTGCTCTACATTTCCACAGCACCAGCACAAAAAAAAAAATATGTTTTAATGCAGCGTTCAACAAATATGTCACATACAGGAGCCCAAGCAAGTGTCCTTTGACTCCCATAGGTTTTGTTTCATTTAGGTTTCTCTGTTTTGTAGTGAAGGCATTGTGCAGATCACTCAAATGCTGAAAATCCTCCCATGCCTCTTCGCACACCCTCCATGAAGTGAACAAAACAGGCAATTCCTTCTGTGTGCTGCAGGAAGGTGCTGGGAGAACTTCATTTCAGCTTTGGAGCCTGATGGTGCCAGTGACCACAGGGTCAATGAGGACACAGACTTTGCAGAAATCAGTCTTGAAGAGAGCAAAATGTCTCAAAATGTGTTCTCCCTTCTACGTGTGCAACACAACTCCATGCTGAAATGGAGTTGTTCATCCCTCCTCCTTCTCCTCCAGCCTTTCCATCTATTGGTTTTCAGGCCATTTTCTCTGACTGTCTTCCTGCTCATGAGGTTCTGTTCTGGGCTGTTGTCCCTTTGCCATTTCTCACAAATACACTGTGATGAGAAGCCAACATTTGTCTGTACCCAAATAAAAGGACAGAAGAAACCAAAATTAGAGCAGTAAATCCACATATGGAAAATGTCACACAAACAATTCCAAGTTTTTCCAAGTCAGAAAAGAGATGGGGAAAAATCAAGCAGCTGTGAAAATCAGGCCTGATTTTCACAAGCTCAGGTAAATATATCCTAGCATAGGATTCCCTAAATGTGCATGAGGAGCTTTGAGTTACTGGTTTCGTTATCTAAGGAGAAGGGCTTAGAGCTCAGAAAGAGATGCTGCTTCTGTTTGCAGCTCCATGATGGAAAAAAGGAGGCTGCTATTTTTCTACCTCTTAAATGAAGGTGATCAGAGTTGAATAAAGCAGATGGGAAAGTGAGGAATGCCCATGCACACCAAGTGAGATGGAGCAAGAATAGAGGGCATTGCTCCTTAGGCTTTATGCCAGGTGTCCCCACATCTCAGCTGTCACATGGGCTACCCAGCAAGGGTGCAGGGTGGTCACTGTGCTGGGTGGTGATGCTTATTGTGAAAAGCTATTTTAATAGCTGAGTATGTGTGGGCACTGAAATGATTTTACCATGGAATGATTTTACCATGGCTTGGAGTCTTATGACTGGAAACCAGATCACAAAGTTCCGTATCAGAATGGGAGGAGTGGAGTGTCGTGGGGGGGTCTGTCTTAAATCCAGTTTGAAGATAACGCCTTTGTTAATGGGGAGTAATCCTGCCTGAATGATCTCAGCAGATGTTCCCAAATGAGGAGGAGTGATGAGCAATGTAAGTAATAGGCAAATAGGGCTTTAAAAATTTGCTTAAGGAAAAAAAAAAGAAGGCAGCAAGAAAGCCCATCTCTTTTCCTGCAGGCACAGAGTGCTTCCATTAGCAGTGCAGGCTCTGCTCAGGGCCAGTGGGGCTCGTGGTATCCGGTTGCAATCGGGTGAAAGCAAGGGGAGACACAAAAATAGCTCTGCAGCCCACACTCCCACCCACGGAAAAACACAAGTCACCCAGGTGCAGTTGCTTGCTGCATCGGCAGCTGCTGGAGCAGTGCTTTCCGCAGCTGTTCTGGGGACAAGGACCATGCTCTTGTCAGCACCCCAGTCTTCATGCAGCAGAGGATTCGCTTTGCTCCACGTGCAGCTGAAGCCATGTTTGCTCTGGCAGCTTTTGAGCTGGCCACCGCTGCCCACCCCGTAGCCATCACTCAAGCAAGCTCAAGGCACAGGGTATTTTCCCCACATGCTGCCTGCTCCAGGTTGGCCAAATCAGCCTCAGGTGAGGAGATGTGAGAAGAACCACTCACTTTTCATCATGCTGCCTTTTTTCCCATGTGATTTCACATGGAGTTTCCAAGCAGGAGAGGTCTTGCACAGGGGCTGTCACACCACTCCCAAGCCACGCTGTCATCTCCATCACATTGGACCTTTAGTTTCAGAGAATAGAAAAGATGATGTTGACACTGACAGAGCAGCAACCATCTGAGTTTCTCCATCCTGCATATAAAATCTCAGGAAAGGCTGAAATCAGTTTGTAATATAAGGTGAGTTGCCTCTCCTAAACTCCAGACTTAAGTCCCAAAGGTGGCACCTCTCTAGACTCAGCCTCGTGCTTAGAGATTGATTTGGAGGAGGTAAAGTCCCCCAAATTTCAGGCAGAGCTGGATGCAGTTAGGAAAGAGACGGTGTCACACACATCTGACACCCAGGACCAGATCCAGTGGCCTAAGAGGATGCACCAGGACCTTTTTGTCTTGGGGAGCACGTGCCGTGTCTTGAGAAGTAGCTCGGTTTCATAGTTTCTTACCTGTGATCCTACGTGGCTCAAGGATGGCACCCTGGGGCCATCACCCCCACAGTGACATGGTCCCTCCATTGTTCTGTTCTCCTTGCTGTGGCTCTGGTTGCCAAAAGGAGATGTTGGATTACCCCAGTGCTGTTACTCCTTGTGTAAGCACTATGGATATTTTTGACTGTCCTTTTCAATTCCAGCTGAAGTCGGTGCCACAGGCAGCTCTCTCAGTAGATTGCTTTTGTGATTTATGCAGGTCCAGAAGAGTCCAAGGATCATTTATCTTCAAACCAGGAGAGAGATGAAAGAGTCATGGTAGTAAAATTTCCTGCGGAGCTAGATCTGAGCATCAAAGAGGGGAAAATGTCATTGTTTTACTGAGACAAGACGACGTGAGACAAGTTTTAATGCTGGGGGATTTTTTTAAACTGAACAATTTGCCTTAAAAAAAGAAAGAAGTGGAAATGAAAGGAGGGCAAACAAGCTTGGTGGGCACTGCTGGGAAGCTCTGTCTGTGGAGGGGCAGCAAAAGGTGGGTGGAAGCAGAGCCTGAGGGGCACAGGTTCATCCTGGGATGGGGAGGCAGCACCAGGCAGGGTCAGGCTGCAGCAGCTGGTGGTCCTCCAGGACCCTGGGTGGCTGCAGTGCCTGACATATGATGAGTTGGGGCAGGACGTGCTAGCAGCCCTGTGAGGGCCTACCCAACACCGAGATGGACATGCTACCCAAAGCAGTGAATGTGCACAGCAGATGGGCGTGTGGAGCATGGAGACAAAAACGTTCCTAATCTCTGTGTGTCCAAGGAAAGGTGGGGAACGCCGCTGGGCCGTGGCTCCACACAGCAGTGGGTGTCTGCTCCACCAGCTCCTGGGCCAGGGCTTGAGGGAGCATCACTCAACCACAGCATCAGGCCCTGCAGGGCCAGGGAGCATCTCCTGTCCTCCCCCTTCCTCGGGGCTTGTGACCAAAACACAAACCTTGGGAAATTTGATCACGTCAGAAGGCTGGAAGGAAACCGAAGGAAGGAGGGGGATGGGAAAGGGCCCGTTTACATTTGCAGCAGATGCTATCTAGAGGAGGAAAATACTTTTATTTCCCCTGTGGACTGCCAGTTGATTTTCTTGCGGCAGGCACTAATGGAAAATAATAAAACCCATTTTAGTCAGGCTGTATCTAGAACACTTACAGGTCAAGCCAGTACTCAAAACAGACCGTTATAGAACATAACACATTAGTTTGTCACCAGTGTCTACAGTGGCCAGGGGATTTTTACCATTTGAAATTGAATTTTATAGGTCAAGGCCTTTTGTGAGTCTTGAAAAACAGTGCATCTCTGTAAAGTCAGCATGAGCACGGAGGCAATTACTGGGCGTAAAGATACCAAACCTTTCTGTTTGTTAACAGTGCCAAAACCAAGGGAACTGTGATACAGCTATAGACCCCAGAACATCGTCATTAATTGTTAGGGACTCAAATATTTCAGCATCATCTTCCTGCTGCTGAATCAAACCCACAAAATGCACAGGAGGCATCTATCACTGAAAATTACATCCCCTTGGTTTATAATTTAAAATTCACTGATGACTGTAAAGGAAGCTCGGTCATAGGAGCTCAAGTTTCTTAGAAATGAGTCAGAAGTAGATCATTTATTTAGAAGAGATTAACATTTCAACATTCAGATAACCTCAAACATCTTCCCTGTGGTTTTGTACTTCAGGGTATAAATAAAGCAGGGACACAAGGTGGTGCCTGGACTGCCTGCCCCACACACACAGAGACATGCACTCACACTGAGCTCTCTGTTTTCTTCTTCATCCCCTCGTCACAGCTCTCCTACCCCACTGATTGAGAAGGGCTGTTTGAGGGCACCCACCATTCTCACTCCGATTGCCCAAATTAGAGACAAATTGGCTGTCCCTGCACTGCTGGTGGGACCCCTGGGGCCACAGGAGCGATGCCCCAGGTGGGGGAGGAAGCCTAGTTGCTGGGCTTGTTTACACAACACTCCCTTTTCTGCCACGGCCAAACAGATTCCTGCTTTTTTGCCCTGCTGACTCACATACCACACTGGCTGTGATCGTAATGAGGAACAGCACACCAGGCTGAAACCTCCTCGCTCAGCTGAGCAGACCTTCCGTGAGCAGCCAGCAGGGTGAGGCTGTTCGCTTGCTCGGGGCAGGCGTTGTGTGGACATCTCCCGTTCTTCTCTAAACGTGGAGGAGCCAAGTATCATTATCCCCATCTTCTAGTGAAGGCATTTCTCGTGAGGCTTTGGCACCATGCACAGGAGCTCCCAGCAGGACTTGTATGCCAGAACTGCGTTTTGTTAGTCTCTATCTGAACCACGCTTTGCTCTTACTCCCTGTTGTGCTTTCCTGCCTCACTAAGCAGCATCTTCCAGAAGAAGGGTGCAAAGCCACAACCTCTGGCCGAGGGGCTGAACTGGAGTGACCCCTCTGCTTGGTCTTTCTTGCCGACTCAGCAAGTGTGTACATCAGCTATACACAAATAATCACTAGGCTTCTCTTTCCTTCCTTTATTTATTTTCAACCCAAAGCTAAGCGTGTATCTCAGGAGTGAAGTGTGTTGTGTTGCTAGTAACTGATGGTAGGTGGGAAGTCCATATGGCCGCTCTGCTTCCCAGTAATATCCACTGAAGTCTGGAATCACTATCATTTCTGCAGTTTTTTATTTTTTTCTGTAATTCAGCTTTGGTAAAACCCCCTCTCAGGAAGGAATTAATAGCCTGCCGTGGCTGTGCTAAATACTGATTGACTATTATCTTTATAGGGAAAGCTGCACAGGCTGTTTGACAGGAATCTGAGAACAACAAATATTAAATACGCTAATGTGTTAAATAATGACAAAGATCTCCATTTCCTCATGCTCGCAGTGAAAAATGCCTGTTTCGTGCTGGGTGAGGTGCTTTGATGAACAGTAAGTGCCTCTGCAGAGAGCATGGCAGCGTGAGCCCCTCTGTGCTGATAGAAGCAGAAATGGTGGAGGAAGAGGTCCCAGAGCAGAGTGACATTGGAGCTAGAAATAGCACCTGCATCTCCAGATTGCCATTGTGCAATGCTGCACAGTACCTGAAAACTCCATCGCTTTTCTTTCTCCAACTGCTTTTATTATCCTAAAGCTTCTAAAACCTTCCTTGTCCACAGAGAGGAAAGATTACCAAGTAAAAATCAAACATCTAAAACTTTGGTCAGTTTAAAGAGTATATGACTATAAGAAACAATAAAGTTGACATATGTAGGCTGCTTTTGCTGACTCTGGCAAGGCATCCTCATTTCAGGGAGCTGTGGCTTCCTGCGGGTCCACGGGGTGCTCTGCAGCACTGCTGGCCCACGCTGGTGGCTCTGTCTGCAAGCAGCATTTGTATCATCCCACTTTCAGATGACAAAAGAAAATTGCACCGGCTATTCAGACCCAAGTCCCCAGCTGATGGTGGTTTTCATGCTGAATCAAGTGCTGAGCTCCACTTTTGGGCAAG
>NW_008620965.1:20484-54797 GCF_000691845.1 Merops nubicus | reverse complement strand
GCCTGCCATGGCCAGCAGATCCAGCCGGCTGAACGGTGGCAAGCAGACTACATGAGCTGCTGTCAGCATGAAGGGCTCAGAGGAAGGACCCAAACAATAAGATCCATTTGGCTGCTCTCTTGTGGTGTTGGTGCCTATGTTGGAGCCATGGAAAGCTGCTGAAGAAAAGAAAATCCTCCTTTGCATGATGCAACACTGGCATGTTGGGTGCAACTTCCCACCTAGTTGGTAATTTAATCTAAGTTGCAAGGCACCCAGCACAGGGATTTGGTTCTCATGGAAGTTACTCATATGCAAGAGCTTCAGGACCAGACACGCTGATTTTGACTCTGCTGCTAGGAGCCTGTAGCACAACAGCATGCCTTCAGTGCAGAGCACTGCCCTCCACTTTCTGCATAGCTCCTGCTCTCCACAGGATGTTCTCGTCTCCCATGCATCTGCTCCATGAGCTTTCCCACCTGTGGTCTCCTCTGAAGCCAGTGTAAAAATGGATTCAACCCTATACGGTGATTTAAATGTTAGGTTGTCTGAACTGCACTGGGAAATGGCCACTTTCTCTCTTCCCTGACAGTACGTGGAGTGTCCTGGTGCAGCAGCCCAATTTGGGTATTGGCGCTGGAGAGGCCGGGTCCCCCCAGGGTGGGCTGTCCCACACACGGTGACATGCAGGGCAGGCTGGCACTCAGCTCCTCTCCCATTCTCAGCTCAGGTGTTTTGCATCCATTTGATTCTTTTTTTAAAAAAAACCCAGTCTGCTATTGCTGACTCTACAAAGGTATCTGCAACATAACAAGAGAACTTTTCTAATGACTCAGAGTTTTCTAAATTAAATGTAAACTGTTTATTGCAGAGCTGCATGGCCATACATTATGCATTACCATTTAAATACAATAACATAATTCTGGTAGAAATTATCCGTGTGAGTTGCAATCAATTTTAACTACTACTCTTTGCATGCTTGACAATCCGGTCATTCGGCTGTGGAAAAGTGCTTTGACTTGATTACTTACACTGCTGATAATCACTCTGGCTTTTGGCAGTGCTGGGAGGTGATTTTGCTCCCTGCAATGGTCAGTGCTGTTGGTGGAGGGCCTGGACGTGGCTGCGGCCTCGCTGCCAAATGCCTGTGGCTACGCCTGGCACTGAGGGGTGCATGGAACCCAGCACAACCCCTGAAGGCTCATTTCAGTGGCATGGCCTTGAGTAGCCAGGCAAACAGCATCGACCTCCCTCCAGTTCCTGGGTCACCCTTTGCGATGGCCCATGGCCCCAGTTGGATGGGTGGCAATCACCAGTTTGCTGCTGCACCCAAAAGTCCTTTACTCTCTTTGCTGGGTGGGCTTCAACATTCGCTCGTGTCTTGTGGGTTTTGCTTTGTCTCCAAAGTGAGTTTGCCAGGGCAGTGATGGCGCAGTGAAGGTTTGTGCTGTGCAGGACTGAAAAAAACCCATTAATTTATGTGATAAAATAAAAAAAAAAAAGTTCCAAAGGGGAGCGATGCTGAAATAATAAGCTCACAGACACAAAGAATCAGAGGCATATATTCCCCTGTGACTACCTTTCATAGAATTCTAGAATGGGGTTGGAAGGGACCCTGGGGGATCATCTTGTCCAACTCCCCTGCCAAGGCAGGGTCACCCAGAGCAGGTTGCACAGGATGGCATCCTGACAGGTTTGGAATCTCCAGAGAAGGAGACTCCACAGCCTCCCTGGGCAGCCTGTCCCAGGGCTCCGTCACCCTCTTAGGGAAGAACTTTTTCCTTGTTTTAGCTGAAACTTCCTGTGTTCCAGCTTGTGCCTGTTGCTCCTTGTCCCATCACTGAGCAGTGCTGGAAAGAGTCTGGTCCCACCCTTTTGACACCCACCCTTTAGATATTGATAAGCATTGATGAGATGCCCTCTCAGTCTTCTCTTCTCCAGGCTAAACAGCCCAAAGTCTCTCAGCTTTCACTCATAAGAGAGATGGTCCAGTCATCTGGGCAGTTACTGTACTACTGTTTTTCTTTCTGAGTTTCATCAGCCTGTGTTTCAGTACCAGAGAAGAATACCTGAAATAACCATGAGACTAAAGGTTGAGTTCACCCCAGGTGCTCACACGTTCCCACAAGCTCTGCTGAGCAAACCAGGGCACTCCCCAGATGGAGCAGACAGGTAGAGCATCAGCCTGACCAAAAGGCTTGTTCCTGCCCCAGAGAACTTTCAGAGCTCCCCGGTGATAGCCCACAGAGGAGGCAGGTCTCCACGCTGGGCCTTGATGCCATCCTGCTCTGAATCCCTCCGATGTTAACCCGAGGTGTCAACCACGTAGGCAAGAGAGGAAGGCTTTGGCCCGTGTTTGGCCACCGCTGACTGTAGTGCAGGGCCATGTAAATCAGAACGAGGGCTGACACTTAGAGCTACCGACTCTTGGCTGCGCTGGGCTGATTTATTTTGCATGGGAGCAGCAACAGCAGTTTACACCTCCTGGTGCAGATTACGAGATAAATCTGGCTCTGTGCGACCCACTGGTGACTGGCACTGATGGCGCCTGCCTGCAGACAGCCACGGGCCAGGCTTGGCTCTGCAGGTCGGGCCTCTTTTTGGCGGGTGTAAATCACGCAGCTTGGATTGAGATGTGGTGTCAGGTTTGAGCACTGGTCTCATTTTTATTTAAGTGTCTGTATGGTAATTCCAGCTCAGAGGGACACTTGAGGGTTGCAGCCCTTCCCTGTTTGAACCGCCAGCTTTTGCCACAGTAGAACGAACCTTTCACAGTGAAAGCTGTAAATAGTCTCCCTGGGGATGCCACACTGATGCTCCTTTTAAGACCCACATCACACTGCCCAAGTCCATCTATGAAAGTGAATATCCTCCTCCACACTAAATTTCTATCACTAATATTCTCCAAAAACTCTTCCACCAACTTTGATGCTACAGACAGATTGTCAGCTGGTAGAAGCTGGCTTGGGCTACCTGAAATGGCCAAATGTTTGCTCCTGGAGATAAGCTGGTTTTGCCTGGATAATCTTTCAGCATTATGGTAGTGAGACCCTCCAAACAGGAGATGAGGGTCCTTACGGTGCTCTGACAGGCATTGATGATTTCTGATGTACATCCCCCTGCCATCAGGAGGTTTGGCATTGCTGCCAGACATGTGCTGCTGTGACAGATAGGGGCTATTAATGTGCTCTCTGTGATGGGACTGCTTTCACCTTCTCATGAATGTCCACCCAGAGCAGGATCAGACCTTCAGCATGGGTAGGGGCACTTGCCTGCTCCATCCATGGAGCTGGTCCTTGGCCAAGTGTTGCTATTTGACATTGTGGGAGCAGAAGCATCTACATATCCTCTATCAGCATCATACCCAGACCATAAGGTCATTCCTAGACAGATTTTATCTGAATAGCTTACACTATAAATGGAATAACCTCACCAAAGTACAGTATGTCATAAAAACAACCTCTCATTGAAATTAATTGTTTGGCTTTTCTTAGCTTTCTGCATGGTCCAGAACACCCTAGACTATGTGGCAACAGTCCAGTCTGGGCCAGAGTAGGAAAAAGTGAAACACCAGCTCACTCCCCTTCCTCTCAGAGCCACTGCTCACTGTGCTGAGAGCCTGATGCAGGCAGCCCAGACGGTGCTCCCTCAGTTCACTTCTCCATTTCTGCATGATCCACGTGGCTGATCCGTCACCGTCATTCTCAGTTCCACACAGTGGAGCTTCAGTGTGAGTTATCCAAATGGCAAATGTGCATGTTTGCTGTATCACTTGGTACCTCCCGCTTCCCAGCCTGCTGCCAGCCTGGCAGAATGCACACTTCGTTGTGGTGTGGACACATGTTGGGTTTGTAGTCAATTGTAGATGGTCAGTAAAGTTACCGCCAGTAAAATGGGTCCATGTAATTCTGAAGAGTATTTCATTTTTTTATAAAAGCCCAGTGGTGCTGGAGATAACAGACAGCTGGGGCCAGAGCACTCCAGTACCTCCATGATGGACATGGCATGAAACCCAAGACAAGCAGACAGCAAGGGAGGTATTTTTTCACAGATCCTTTACATCTTCATGAAACAAAAGCTAGACCAAAAAGTGATGTTGCTCCTTCTTAGCAATGAGAGGCTGGTGATGCTGAAGTGCCTTCACGAGTAGCAGGAAATATCCTGTGGGTTCATGGGGCATTTTTTTTTTTTTATTTAGTTACTCTTCATTCCAAGGAATTCACTTTGCCATACTTTAGATAAATATCCATTTAAAGCAGAGCGTTCTAAGGTTTTGAATTATCTTTGTGGCTTTCATTACCATCCCCATTAGACTCCTGAGGGCAGCGCATCAGCTGGTACAACAGGACATTGCACCTCTGATGGGCCTTGATGGCAATTAGCACTGAATGCAAGTTTGTTTCTTCATGTAACTTAGTAGCTAGATGGCACTGAAGGTATTTTGTGGCATCTACTGTCTCAGGTATGGCAAAGAGATGACTAATTTGCCTGTGAGTGGTAAATAATCACAGAAATTAGTATTATTCATTTTTATTGCTTTGGACCAGATTCTGGCTGCTACTATCACTGTCTCATGTAGGTGTTGTGATTGCAGTAACATCTCAATGTGATAAGCAATTCAGACCCCTCACCAGCCAGCCTGACACATCCTCGCTGCATATGCACCCAGTGGGAGAACTGGCACTAACACGTGTTAGTCACCTATTGCAGATGGTCTGGAGATGGCTAGAGACTCCATGTAGACAGGAGACAAGGAGACATGGAGGGGTTTTTGAGAAGGGTAAGAGAAGATTGGAAAAGACTGGGAGGAGAAGACGTTGCCACTTCTGGTCCTGTTTATAATTTGTGACTGTCTTGGCACATGGCTTTCATTCCTCACCACAGAGGGGAGCAGCTCTGGATTTCAGAGTCTCATGATTTCATCTCTTTGGCTGCTGCTACAAAACCGTGGTGCTCCAGGACCCTCATTTTATGATTCAGGGAGAAAGCTCTCAGTCAGAATCACAAAATCATTACAGCTCAAACCCCGTGTTCAGTGATTGAAGACCATTTCTCACACCCGTTAGCACTTCTCGTACTGCTCTGCTGACTCCACCACAATTCTTCGCAGAGTTTCTCCAGCTTCAGAATTACCTTTTGGCACTGCTCCTGGTGAATGAAAATAGGAAGCTGGATTACTTCACTAATAATCTTATTTTCAGTTTGTTTCAATTATGCTTCTTTTTCCAGCAAGTGTTAAGTGGTTGTTTTGGTCTCACTGGCTCAAGGTGTATAAAACATGTATACAGGTTTCTGTACAAGAGGGATCTGCAGAGGAGTAAAGGAGCCATTGCCCTGCTGACTGCAGCCAAGTCTGTGCCAACCAGCCTAGCACCACTGCGGGGAAGGAAAATGAAGCCAAACACCAGTGGTGCTGGAAGACTGCAGGTCCCTGCCACACGTCACTGCTCAGGGATCAGGCTCCAGTGCAGGTGGCATCAGAGCTGCTCCTGGCTGTGTCTGTGATGTCCCTTGCAAGCGCAACATATGGCAAAATCCTGCATGGAAGGCAAGTCCAACTAATAGGATATTAAAAAATGAGGTCTACCTCTAGTTAAGTCCTGGCTGAGCTTTTCTGAGGTGTTTTAGTCCCTCCCTTCATCAGCCCTTACCTGAGAGCCCATTTCCCCCTCAGAACAGTGCTCAGAGGAGCAACTGGAGAGACCACAGTGGGAAGAGGGGAGAGGGATGCATATTTTGAGTTTGCCTGACAAGGTTTTGGTAGCAAGTAGGCTACACAGGTGGCTTCTGTGAGAAGCTGCTAGAAGCTTCCCCTCTGTCTGATCGAGCTGATGCCAGCTGGATCCAAGACAGACCTGCTTCTGGCCAAAGCCAAACTCATCAGCAAACCTGTAATATATTTAAGAAAAAAGGAAAAGAGAAACCTGCACTATTGCAGCTAAAGAGAGGAGTGAGACTACATGAGAGAAACAATTATGCAGATGCCAAGGTCAGTGAACAAGCAGGGAGAAGAGGGGCTGCACACACCAGAGCAGAGATTTCCCTGCAGCCTGCAAAGACCATGGTGAGGCAGGCCATCCTCCTCAAGGCCATGGAGGTCAAGGATAGAGCAGATGTCCACCTGCACCCCGTGGAGGACCCCATGCCAGAGCAGGGGGATGCCCAAAGGAGGCTGTGACCCTGTGGGAAGCTCATGGTGGAGCAGGGATCTTGCAGGACCTGTGGAGAGAGAAGCCCACACTTGAGCAGGTTTGTTGGCAGGACCCACGCTGAAGCAGCTTGTTGCTGAAAGGCCGGAGACTTTTTTTTATCGGTTTGTGAAGCACTGTCTCCTGTGAGAGGGACCCCATGATGGGGCAGGGGAAAAGTATGAGGAGTCCTCCCTCTGTGGAGGAAGGAGCAGCAGAGACAACATGATGAACTGACCACAATCCCCATTCCACTGTGCTGCTGAGTGGGGAGAAGGTAGAGAAAATTGTGAGTAAAGTTAAGCCCAGGAAGAAGGGAGGGGTGGCAGGAAGGTGTTTGCAAGATTTGATTTTATTTCTCATCACCCTTCTCTGGTTTGATTGATAAAAAAAAAAATTAGTGTCCCTGGGTCAACTTTGTTTTGTCTGCGATGGAAACTTCTGAGCCATGCCTCCTCGTCCTTGTCTGAACCTATCAGCCTTTTCTCTCCCAGTTGAGGAGCAGGACTGATTCAGTAGCTTTGTTGGGCACCTGGCATCCAGCCAGGGCCAAACCACCACAATGCCTTTTCCTGGTATCCTGCTGATTTGGAGAGCATTTCAGGGCCACTTCAATGTATCCAGCTGCCAGACAGGAGATACTTCTGACCTACTTGATTGTGCAAAGGAGTAGTAGGAAGGAGGAAGAGGGTTACATTGCTGCAGGAAAGGAGCTGTGCATCTGATTAACCTAATTTTGGTCTTTCTTCCACTCTTAAATCCACTGGCTTCACCAAAGGAGTGCTGATTTACACCAGGAGAAGCTGACCCAGTTTCCATGGCCCGCTCTTGCCGTGCATTGGGGCCACAGTGACATTGCTGTCACCTGCCGCCCCGTTTTCCCTCAGTTCAGGTTTCTGCAGAAGCACAGGACCACAGGTGCATGACAGGCCCAAACACAGATGTAGCCAAGTTGGGACGTGGGACAGCAGGATCCAAGCAACCGCAGGGGCCAGGCAAGCATTTTGCAGATGGACTGTCCTAACCTGAGTTTTTCTATCTCCTTAAAAATTCACGAAGCCAAGCCACAGTGAGAAACCCCTCTGCAGATATCAGGGCTACAAGTTAACATGAGAGTGAGCTTGGCTGGTGGTGAAGTTTGAGCCTTGGTGTTGAAGTACCTTAATTAATGTGCTACAGTTAACTGTCAAAAGCCCTTTGAGCAATGGCAGTGAAGGTGCTGGTGAGGGGTGCTGGGTGTGCAGCAAGGGTCAACATGCCAAAGTGGGCACAGCTTTCAGCAGTAGCAGTCATAAGCTGCCTCTTCTGTAATTGCATAGAGACCAGAGGAGGCAAACCAGTACTGCTCTGATATTGACAGTAGCATGTTTTGCCAGTTATGTGTCCCAGCATAAAGGATACAGCCATCAGCAGAAAGCATACCCAGACTTTATCACCCAATTCCAGTGAATACAGAAAGACTATGATATGGTTAACAGCAGCAGGAACAAATGGAGCAACATATCCACCCTTAGTAGATAAAGGGAGGAAGGAGCAAGCTGAGCCAGGAGCCCAGCAACAGAGGAAGGAATAGGCCAAATCAAAAGTCCAATCATAGTCATACAGAAGCCTCTATAGTACTTGCCAAGGAGATACATTGTCAGTTGTTATCCTTGTTCTGTCCAGTTCCTAGTCCCATCATTGCTGAGAACTCCAGTTGCAGCAGTCAGGAAGCCCTTCTGATAACCAGGAAGCCCCACACAGCACATTCACCCACAAGTAAACTTCCCAAGCTCCCTGCAAGCAGAACCAGCTCTTATACTGTTAACTTCAAAGGCAGGACACCTGATGTTAACTTCAAAGGTGGGACAGCTGGTGTTGTCCTCCTAATTGGTTTTCACCCAGGGTTGGCCAGGCCTTGAGAGAAAACCAAAAGGAAGGCTTCTCCCACTACTGAAAAACCCTCTGCCTGGTTGTGAGAATCATACTTATGTTAGCTGTAATTCAGGGTTCAGACCCCAGCACTTCGTATCATCAGGCATCCTCCAATAAATGAGCAGGAGGGATCCAGCTAGAGCAGCTACTAATCCTTTAGGACCATTTCCTAATTTTCTTTTCAGGGAATAGAGGCACAAGGTGCCTGGTGGGCAGCAGCAAGCAGCAGCCAAAGCAGGAACATGTCTGTGCCTTTGCTTTTATCTGAGAGCTGCCTAGTCAGATCAGTTAATTCTGGTTGGGTTCATGGATGGATTTGAATGAAAACACCTGTGAAAAATATTGCAAAGAGCTAACCATGCTTTCTTGTTGATTGATAATAGTTTGAAACAGTCAGAGGCAATCACAATAAAGCAGAAAGGAAAAGAAACCCCTTGAAAGAAGCTATTCCAAGTAACCGGAAAAACTAAATGAGAAGTGCTTAAAAGCCATTAGTTTTTCACTGCTCTGTGTCAGCCCTGGCTATCCCCCTTCCAGTGTCCTCAGCCTCTCAGTCAGCTCAGCAAACAAAAATTTTTCACCCACTCTCAGCATTAAACTCCTTGTGCCAGTTTGGCCTTGGATGAGATGACCAAGAAAGGACACAGGAGCTGATGTTCTATGATTAAATGGAGGTTTAGCTGTCTCAGGGTCATCAAGGGCTGACCAAGTCAGGCCCCTGGGGATGAGGTTTCTGGCTCGAGTATCCTCATCTTACAGCTCCTTGTGTTGGTCTCAGTTTACAAACCTAGTAAGCTTCATTGTCTACATTTTAGATGGTCAGTCTGATCTCCAGCTGGAGATGTGAGCACTGGCCAACTGACTTGGCGGAGAAACCAAGAGCAGGGTTTGGTGCTGGTCCAATGTGCTCCTGTCTGGCTGAATGATGTTCCTCTGCGTGCAGGTAACGAGTGCCTGGGGTCAGACCGTCCTTCTGCTTCCAAGGACATGTATGCCCCGTTTTAGGGGATTGAATGTGGGAGGAGAAATCTGCTCTGCCACTGCTTCAACCCCAGCCTGAAACCATCCCTGTTTTCTCTTGCAGAAACACAGCAAAATGCAAAGCTATTGTCAGTGCTGTCAAAATTCAGAGAAAAGGTAAAATTCAGGCCAGGAATGAGAAATGCCTCTGCTTTCTAAGAGCCCCACAGTTTAAGGAGGAGACCAGACTGGTTTGTGAGGGGCAAAGGATGCTGCAGTACTGCAAGAGCAGCTTGCAAGGGGTCCCTGTGTTCCCTGTCCACCCCCACGTCTGACTTACAAAGGCAGTTTTAGGTGCTTTATCCAATACAGCTATGCAGTGACAACCCGGGGATCTCAAAACACCCTTGTACCCCAAAGACACCCTGAGGGTATGGTGATAAAATTAAGGTTTAACAACAGCCCCAAATCATTTGGTTTCTGCACAGACCCTGTCCCTGGGAGTGAAAATAAACAAAGGGAATTTCTGCCCTCCCTATCTCACCCAAATCAAACAGGCGACTGGGGCTGGGTGTGCGCTGGGGTCGAATCCCAGGAGTTTATTACTGCTGGCAGCAGCCTCATCGCTCCCGGGGGCTGCAAATGCCTTAAAATATCTCCTTGGGGTTTCTGGAGCAGCTATGCATCCTTTTGGGGTTGGGTGAATTTTATAGCTATAATCAGATGCCTCCATTACTCATTTCTGCTCCTTCTACCCAAAATGTCTGACAAGTTCGGCTGCTAAAGGCAATCTGTAAAAAAAAGAGCCTGAACTGTCAGATCACCCAAGTACTGCCTCGTCTCCTGCCTCGTCGCTAATGAGAGATGAGGTTGTGCTGGCAGACTGGCCAGGGAAGAGAGGCAAGGGAGAGCTGAAGGGATAAACTCCTCAATTTAAAGTGATGTCTTCTGTGTTAGCCGCTGCTCTGGCTCTGGCAGCCTTTGCAGAGTTAAAGCAGATACCAGGAGGGAGGAAAAAAAAGAAAAGAAATCCTGCCCAATTTTCAGATCTCTAGTCTATACCATTTATTTTAAATACTAATGTGACACAGTTTAATGTTCTGTTGATTAAATTAAACTGCCAGGGTGATGTAGACAGAGCCTGAACTGAATCCCCAGGTGAAAAATGATCTGCCCATCCCAGCAGTTTCCTGGTCGTCCTCCTGCAGTGATGGACACGGACCAGCTGGGCACTGGCCTGGGAAGGGTGGGCAAAGAGCAGGACACGGCCCTTCCCCAGCCCGACATTGCTAGTATCTACTTTCCTCTTATGCAGGAGAAGCGCTATGAGCAACATGGTCCAGGCACTGCATCGACCTCCCAGCTCGCCTGGCATCATGTGAGAGGGGTGAAGTGAGGGTGAAAATTTCCTGTGTAATTGAGATGAAGTATTTGAGTTGACCCAGAGTTTTTGTCCTCTCCCGTATGTAATTTCTCGGGAATTTTGCGTGAATTGCTCAAGAAACTGGGGAACGGGATTCTTCCATCAATAGTAGGGGAAAAAAAGAAAGATTTGGTTCCTACACAGGTTGAATTTTAGTATTACTGTGAAAAAACAAAATCTGGGACCACACAGCCCAGATGATAGGTGTTTTCAGAAGTCAGGCTCTACCTTACAATAGTGAGTTTATCCTGAAGAACCCCATGGGTGGCAGAGGTCAAACACCCAGTTCCCTGGGACATCTCCAAACCCCTCAAGGTACCAGCAGCACAGCAGGTCCATGTGTGCTGGGGTGTGTGGACATCAGGCATCTCCAGAAAGGGCTGTAGCTATATCTCTGCTCTGGTTAATCATAGAATTGTAGAATGGCTTAGGTTGGAAGAGGCCCTAGAGATCATCTAATCCAACTTCCCTGCCATGGGCCAGGATGCCTATTAGCTAGAGGAGGTTGCTCAAGGCCTCAAAGAGAAGCCTAAGAAAAAAGCCGATTTCCAGGGAGGCCAGACAGACCTATTTCATAACCACTAACCCAACATGGAGGAAGTTCCTGCAGGACTGTCTGTATGGGAAAACACATAACTATTGCACAAGTGATCTTCCTAATAGTATTAGAAAAACAAACACTTTGCACAAAAAAATGACAGATGCTCTACAAATAAATAACCTCTCAACATAAACACAGCAAGAAAAAATTCATTAAGGGCCTTTCGGAAGCATTGAAATTGACTTAGCAGATCTTTTTCAGATGTTCCTCTCAAGCAAACTTAAACATCAAACAATAATTGTGGAAGGGCAAGTACTACAGTAAGAATAACAGCGCTGAAAATGCATGATGCATCTTTTCTTTGATAAAGGTCCCTGCCCTTTTATAAAATGTTCATTATCAGTACTTTCTGCCTGCAAGAAGAGAAACCAGAGCTTTACACTCTGAACACTTCATGCATGGCAGAGAACAGAGCTGATGGGGCATTATGTCTGATAGACTGATGTTATAAAACCATCCTTCATTTTGCTGGAAAAATTCTTTCTTTTATTTGAAATTAAAACCAACTTGGAAAAAAATTTCCTTTTCTATAACAGACTCAGCTGATGTTCTCTTTTCTTGCAATTTACATTGATAATGATGGCTCTAATCTTTTCATGTATTTCAACAGTTTCAGCAGGTTTATGGGGTTAGATTGCTATTATTTACCTCAGTGACTGGCTTTATGGAATAAATGCAGGTTTCTGTGGAGGTAGATCAAGTGCAGAAATGAAGGACAATAAAATATAACATTGATTCTCACCACTCATGTAAGAAAACAAAACCCAAGGAGGGCAAAAAGGACAGGATATCTGTTAAAAATGTTAATAAACAGGCCACTCCATTTAGATTGACTGGACTTGTGCTTTTTTATATTATTTATAGTGGATCTGGACAAAACATGGAGGAGGTCACATCAGGGAGAAATCCAGCATTGCTGTCCCAAGACAGGACCCTTCTCTTCTCTCCTCTCACCATACTCCTCCACACTGTGATTTTGAGGATATTCTGTGGGTTTTGGAACTTACAGCACCAAACACAAATGTGCCTCCTGACAAGGGCTGGCCGAAGCCTTCTCAGAGACTGGAAAATAGTACAGCTGCTTTTTTTTTCTCCTATGGGGAGGCATGAAAAACCCAAACAACCCTTACAAAGGTGGGCCTGGCAGGCTAGTGCCAGGGACAGCCCTCCCACTGCCGGCACAATGTGAATGGAGCCATGGGTACCAGCCCCTGCCCTAAACCACTCCAGTGCTGGAGCTCCAGAAGCAGTCAGGGATCTCATCCAAAGCCCCATGAAGTCAAGGGGCTGCTCTTAGCTTCAAAGCCAGGAAATACATTCTTAAAAGCTGAAGCCAGTTTTATAAACACTTAGGACTAAATCTGGAAACCTCTAAAAATGTAATTTTTTTTTTTCCTTCTTATATGATAATTGGAAACATGTGTGCCCAGCTCCCAATGCTTTTTGGAAGCATCTGCCCTAAGATGAACAAGCCCTGCTGCTCATGGGCTGGAAACTCCCCAAGTCTCCACAAATGTGCAAAAGTGAAGCCTGAGAGCCAGCGGGGCAAACATCGAGGGTTTCAGCCCCTGGTTTATGGCTTTAAAGATGGCTATTGCAAAGACTTTCGGATACCAAAGGATTTGGCAGTGGGATTATCATGCCAATTAATGACACACGAAGAAACGAACAGAGGAATGTGATATCTTCTTTCCCTGTTTGAAGATTTTCTGTGGGCAAAATGTGATAGCTTTATTTATCCTCTGTCAGAGAAGAATTCCATTTTTTCTTGCAATAAAAAGGGATTATTTCAGGTATGTGAGATGAGTCATGACAGCTCCGACACATCACAGAACTCTTGTCCTTCCTGGACAGCAGAGTGGATGAGCACTGCAGAGTGCAGGCCAGGGATAAACACATTTGAACTTCCAAATGCTATTGAGATTTTAAATTTTAAATATTGGGAAAATGTAGACTAAACCAGGCAATTTTCCTCCCAAATGATGACCCTCATTTTTAAGCCAAACCGAAAGCTGGCTGACATTGTTCAAAGTGTCAATTCTGAGTAAAAAAAAAAAAATCAGTGCTTCTTTTGCTCCTATCAGAAATATTTGGGTTGGTGCATCAAAATGCAGAAGTATAGATGGAAATCAAATATACAAAGAATTCACTGAAAAACCAAACTGTGCATTACCCAACACAGTTGTAGTAATTTCCTGTGTTATCCTTACAAAATTAAGAAATACTCAGAGCTAACCCTTTTGAGGGATTGCTACAGGCACCACAAAGGAAATCTAACAGTAACTTGGAAGGGTTTTTTTGTTTATGGTGTTATTCCTTAGACACTTTAAAAACAAAAAAAGGATTGTTTTACAGAAATGCAAAGACAAAGATGGGATGCAAATAATTCTGTATTCAGATGACTGCTGTCGTTTCCCCTCACACAGCTGTAAGATTTGTGCCTTTGGCACCTATTACTCTTGATAACCATATATTTCTGATGCTGGTTTTCAGCAATGAGCTTACCATCTTCAAAATTAGTCACTGCAGAGAAATCCATGTAGTGGCAGGGATGATAAAATAAAATTGAGATGAGAGGAAATGAAAAACCTAACAGCCTGAATTCAGGTCAAGAGCAGCACTGATTATTTGGAGAGAAGTCCTGTATTTATAAATCCTTGGCAGCACCATCATCTCATTTTGTTTCAGACAATGAAATTAGGATTTTCTCTTAGATGAAGCCCTAATTCTGAAGAAAAATGCTGGCCTGTAGATTTAGTGCACGTACATGCCATGGGTCTGTGCACTCCTGTTGTACCTCAAGCAACCATTTGCAAAATTGGCTTTTCCTGCCCCTGCTCTGCAAAACCTGGCTGCCAGTCATGTCGCTGCCTGCGCATGGCAACCTGCAGGGCAGGTTGCTTTGATGTGATCAGATAAATCAGAAGAGCCTGGGTACACCAGCTCACCCCCGAGCTTTATTTTGCCACAGGGTGCACCCTTGTGGGGCTGCCTGCAGGTTCTGGCCATGCCTGCTGTCACTGACACAAACTCGGGGCTTTCCAGCACTTCCCCAGAGGGAAGGTTTCACAACGGGTTGAAATTCAGGGGGAGGAAAGGTTTCGTGGTGCGCTGCCACATTGGCTTGTGCTTCGCTCAACAGCAACCAGCTCCATCCAACCGTCCTCCTTCCCCTTGGACATTTTACTCATCAAATCAGTGGTGCAACCCTTGGCGCTTCCTCCCACCACGGCCAAGCCCCTCTGCCCAAACACTTCATCATTTTTCTTGCTCTTCCCTAATTCTGTCCAGTTTGCCAGCACTCATGAGCTCACCTCATGCCCAGAAACACAAGGCTGATATTTTCAAAGCTGTTGAGGTTGATATTTGCAAAGCTGTCTGCAGGAATTGGATGCCTCATGTTCTGGCCTTTTTTTTTTTTTTTTCCCTACTGGCATTAAAATCTCCACGACAACTCTGAAAGCCTCAGTGTGTGCGGGAAGCGCCCAGCCCACGTAAGGAAGGGGATGCTGCTGTTGTGGGCTCTGCTCAGCCCTCAGGGTGGCTGTGCCATGCTGAGGCATGTAGGAAACGTTTCCCTAGGGCTGCACTCGGATCCCCACACTCCTGGGGATGAAAGCCAGGGAAAAAAGGGCATCATTATGCTTATCTCACGTGCCATATTAACGTCAGCCCATCCTATTACTGCACTGTGTGGATGGCAGTTTTGCAGGTGTTTTCTGGCAGTAAGGAGGGAAAACAAAACACACACACAAAAATCTTAAACCTAAGAGTTAATGCTTAAAAAGATAGTGACAAATCACATTTCCCCATACAAATCTGTGCAGAGCCAGAATCCTCCCCTGTGTAATTTCTGACTTCAATAGGCGAGGGCTGATCGTGAGCCATAATTAGAGCTGGCCGGGGAACAACGGGTTTGTTTCACGCAACTTCTGAGATTTCAAAATCTGTTTATGTTCTGCAGTGGAAACGAAATCAAAACATTTCTGATGGGATATGGGAGTCTCTCAAAATGTCCACTTTCTGAGCAGAGGGATCTTCGTTTTGCTGTGGGTCTTCCCCTGCCCTCTTCCCCAGGGTAGGGTTGTGTGTGTGCAGCTGGGAACAATTCTGGAGTGGATACACCCGGGTGCCAAATGCATTGGTGCCCAGAGCTACCCGTGTGTTTTGATAAAAATAGATGAAGTTCAAAACACTGTGACCTCTCTTGCCTGAAATGTTCAGCTTATTTGGGATCAAGCTGACCCGGTAATGCATTGTGCCAGCACCCCGGTGGGGCAGAGGCCAAGCCAAATGGACACACTCCTCTTCTGTTCAGTACATCTGTCTAGAAAGACATTAAAAATCTGATTTTTTTCTAAGGTCTAGCAAAGACTTTAAAAATATCTGCTCTGCGGGGATGTTAAAGGCGCGATGGCATACTTGGCAGGAGGGGACACCTGCCCAGGCATTGCTGGCATTTCCTCTCCTGCCCCACGTGTCTGCTGTCTTTCTGTCTGTGCCTCCACCGCTCTCCATCCCAGAGCAGCTCCGTGCAGCTGTGTATTCAGCGTGGAGTTCACGAAGTGCTTTGAGGTCCTTTCCCTGAAAGCTGCTAATCAATTATAGCTGGATAGTTTAGTCCTCACATCGTCGCGTTCAAGAAGTATTCTTTGGTGCTGAAAGAAGGACTCCAGCTAGCAGATATTGGTAGTCCTTGACCTTGGAGCAGTTTGAGAAATAGCACCTCTTTATTGCTATGGAGGCAGGGAGACTTATCAAAACCCCTATAGACCAAAGGACTGGGGGGGTTCGTGCTGAGGTCTATGCAGCTGGAACGACGCACAAAGGGAATGCCAGCCAAAATTTTTCTCCGAATGGGTAATACAATTCTATAAAACTTACAAGTCTGTAAAAGCTTTGGAGAAATTTGTGATCTTCCAGATCAAATAAAGCTTTAAAGCTTTGTGATAGCCATTGTCTTGACATAAAATGAGACCACCTACAAGAATCGCCGCCTTACCCAGCTGGATGTCAGAACTCCCTTCCCAGCCTCCTACACCCAAAGAAATTTCCACTCTGACCTCAGATAGCATGAGGCATTGCCTTCAGTGAACAAGAAAATGGTTTCAAATGGAGGCCCACTTTCATGTACCAGCCCCTTGCCTGTGCTACTGATTGATGAAGACCGCCACAATGAAGCCGACTTCCCTGTGATCTCCCAGATCCCGGGAACTGCAATAAGACAAAACCAGGAGCACATGCAGGCAAAGAAGGACTTTGCTGGCATTGACATCTGAAATTTGGGCCCTTACGTTACTGCTAAGCTGGGGGAATGGGAGCTGGTTTTGGGGAGTGAGACACAATACTTCTGCAATGTTATATGTGCTCCCAAAGTTCAGCTTCTTTCTGAATAATGTAGCTCCTTGCTTTGCAGGGGGGCAGCCAAAAAATTTGCAATAAAGAGACCATTTTCCTCTGCCAGATTCACCATCGTCATGTTTAACCCCTTTGGCATGTGAAGGAAACCCAAGGGCTGCCTTTCCCATGTGAGAATACTTGGGTTCATTAATAGGCTCCAAAATACACAAGAAATGGGGAAATTGTACCACAGTGAGATTAAACTACTGCTTCCAGCTCTCCAGACAGTGAAGGCTGCAGAGCGCGGGCTGCAGCCCCCTTCAGAACCCAAACCACAGCTTCTGTCTGGGCTGGGGCTGATTTCATTTAAGGAAAAGAAAAAATGCCCTGCTGGTTAGGTAACTGCTTCCCCTTCCACGACCCTGCTCTCTGGACCCGTGTGCAGGTGGTGCCTCACCACTGCGGGAGGTGACTTGGGAACATGAGCTGCTCCATGGCCCCAGGAATGGGCTGAGTGGTGCAGCTGCTTGGGGCAGGTTTTTGGAGCCCTTGTAAAAATGGTGTGTCCTCTCCAAAGGCCTTTATCCAGGTGATATTTTCAAGGGGAAATGTTCAAAGGGGGTGTTGAAAATGCTGCCTCCTGGTTTTCTCACCCCAACCTCCCTGAGTCAAGGAACAGCCCTGGCTGATGTCCCATAAACCGGCATTTGTGCAAGAGCAACCTCCGTGCTTCACAGTTCTCCAGATCACCTCTTCATCAGTGATAGAGAGCCAACACCACAAGTAGGTTCTAAAGTCCTTTTAAATCAGAAACCTTGAATTTCTGAACAAAAGACATCCTCTGATTCTTTAGGAAATGTGATACACAGAGCAACAGTAACGTGTGAAGTTCAGTGATAATCAAGTGCTACTGTGAACCGCTGCAGCTTGCAAACTGGTGTGTCCTCAGAGCACCAGCTAAACCCATCACAGGCTGCTGAGGTGCTCCTATGAAAGAAAATAATTCCTTCCACACTTAAAATAGCACAATCTAGATAAGGAAGGTAGGCAAACTTTTCCAAAAAGTAATTTGTCTTCTTATCATTCCAGTCATTACTTTCCCCAGGGACATACAAGAATTAATTTCCTTCACCCACAATTAGCAGTTTTTATGACTAAAGCTTTTTCTTTTTTAGAACATTTTGCACCTGAAAAGTATGTTTAATTAATTTTCACAGTGCGGTGAGTCTGATGACAAAGCAAAGGTGCGAAGAATGAAAGAAAGATATAAAAACGTGCTGACCCAGCAAAGGACAGAGCTGCCGGGGCAGGATGGGGTGCTGGGGCTGCTCCCCACAAGGGCATGGATGTAAGGCATGGCTGAGGGCAGGATGCTGGCTGAGGGCAGGTCCCTGGCCATGCCACTCACCTTCAGAGTCAATCACTGCCTGGAAAACACACCCATAAGCTCACGGAGGCTGACCTGTACCCTCCCTCTTCCCCAGGCACCTCAAAGCCATGGGGAAGACAGGCACTGCCATCAGTGTTCTGATGGGCTGCTACATCTCAATGCATCAGAGAAGGTGAGGAGATACCTGCTCCTCTGTCCCTCCCTTGTCCCCTGTTCTCAGAGGAGTCAATGACTTCCATCTCCACTGCATCATTAACATCCCCCAGCAGTCCCACTGGCACCAGTGACACTTTTGCAGCAAAACGCAGTTTGAGATGATGAAGGGGCAAGAAGCCCCACTCCAGAGTGCGTCCATACTGGCCATTATTGCAGGACTAACAGCAGCAGGTTAGTCTATTAAGAGAAAGGGGTGTAGTAACTTTAACAAGGGCACTAGCTTCCTAACAGCCTGAATGCCTGCCTTAGGATACTTCAGACTTAATAAGCCTTTTTCTAAATAGCTCTCTGCTGGTTATATCACCAACATAAAACAGCTTTGAGGGAGGAAGATGGGTTTCATTTGCATACAGACACATGTGGGTATGTATTTGAGTTTGTCATGCCCTGACTTTCTCTCAGCTGGTCGGTGCTGGGAGCAGCAGCTATTCCTGGGCACTTCCCCAGGCACTTTCCAAACCAAAGAGACATGTCACAGCACTTCAGGGTGACAAAACAAGGGGGATGATCTGAGTGACTTTGAGTCACGAGGCTGAGAACAAGGAAAACCTCTTTCCCCAAACCATATGAATCTGTTGCTAAAAAGCCTGAAAATTTCTCAAAATACTTCACTTATTTTTTTTCCTTCCAATAACATGTTTCAACTGTGCTAAGCCTTAAAAAAATTACTGTAAGTAAGCTGAGGCCCCTAATCTCTGCTTTGCCATGAGCAGGGCATTCTCTTCAAACAGCCTGCCACTTACAGACAACTCTACCATCATAAGGAGACAGGTCCCATCTGTGCTCCTTCACAAGCCCCCCAGAATAAACCAGCGTATGCAGAACTGGGGACCGCCCTCCCATAAGTACTATGCACCATCCGTGTGCTCGTTCCGAACACAGGCTGAGAACAAGATCCAGGGGGGCCATGAGGGACTTGTGTTCTATGAAAGAAGAGCCAAACCATTAGCAGCATGCAATGGGCAGAGAAGACACACAGTGACTGGGGGCCGATGGGACCTGTTGGAACTGTGGGTGATCCGATGAGAAATGTTGTGCTCATTTCATCTGGTAGCATTTGGTCCATTATTTTAATTGCAAACTAATGCAGAGCAGAAAGAATGGGGTTGCAGTTATTGTTGGAGCCAGTAAAACATTTTGTACAAAGAGAGGGCTGGTCTTCAACCATCCAAGTAAAACCCATTGCCTAAACAATAAAGCTTAAAAGATGAACAAATTGCTGTTTATGGGCTGTTCCAGTTCCATACCACTCGGGATGAAGCCAGGGCTGAATACATGAGGAAATTTGCTGCCTAACTTATTAGAGAAACAAGCCTGGTGCAGGATTTGAGCCATTTTAAATCACTCACTCAGAGCAAAGAGCAAAGACCAGAGAGCAGCAGCCGGAGCAGTATTATTGGGAGCGTTATTGGTCCAGATCTGCAAATGCTGGTGCAGGCACAGCACATGTGAAGGACATAGTGGTGATGTAATGACTTGTGGTAGCCTGAAGCAATAGCCCAGTTAGTGTTATGTGCCAGCCAGTCCACCTCAGGCTGGGGAAGGTGAGTGTTGCCCCATGCATGTTCTGGTTCCTGGTCCAGAGCAGGTTGGAGGGCCTTTGCTCTGCACTCTTCTGTGTGCTGAGCAGCTGGACCAGAATTTACAAACTCAAGCTGGTTTGGGGAACGCAATGCCTCGTTGGCATGTGGCTATTCAAGCTGGTGCCTGTTATGTCGCTCGTATTAAAATGCTATGAAAACAGGCATTGTGCACTGAGAGGCTGAGCAAACCTTGTTATACAGTAATTATGCAATCAGTACATAATCTAATTTCGGTGGCTGGGGTGTGGAAGGGAAGTTTTGGTTCCTAGATGCTTGTAGGGGTCTCTACAATGAAATAGGCATATAGACATATTTACAACCAGTGGCAATAAAAATTCTGAGCAATGCTAACTATATTGAGCTGCTGTGATGTTGAGAGCAACTTACAAAAGCCCCGCACAGCTGGCTAGGCTCAGAAAGACTCTTCTACTCAATAGTCAGACTTTCTGCAATTTAAATACTCAACAATTAACAGCCCCTTCTGGAACAGGGCAGGAAAGAGCTTTCAAAGCTCACGAAGGTTTTGTTGGGATTTTTTTGAGATTTGTACAGCTCTTCCCCTGAATTTGAGAGGAAGCCAAAGCTTTTCAAAGCTTTTCTAAAACAAACAAGCAAAACCAAATCCCTTCTCCACCCCCAGCGAGAGAAACACCCCAGATGAGCAAATTACCCTTTACCAAGATGCTTCCCTGGTGGTGAAAGTCCCACAGGCAAAGCAAGAACTGGAATTTGGGTTTCTTGCCTTCACATTTTTTCACATCCCTTGTGCTCAGCATGGTTTGAACTAAACTATTTGTTGCGGTGGGGTGCGGATTTTTCTGGGGGAGAATTTTATAGTTCAAGCCTCCTGAAAAACCATTTCCAAAGAAAGTTAAATCAGGATGGACGTGTTCCCATGAAAAGTTTGACTTTCCCTGTATTCAAAATTTTTACAAAACAGTGTTAGTGAAAAATCTCCCTCAGTCTTCCTTAATAGGGACACAAAGCCCTGTAGATCCATGGGGCAGAACTGAAGAGAGTCAAAGTCCAGGATTTCTTCTATCTGGTGAGCCGAATTCTTTGCCAGTATAAATAGATTGAACTCTGCTTAGTGGGACTGTGGCCATTTATGCCAACAGAGGACCTGGCCCACAGTCACAGCTCGTTCCTTTTTTTAAACCACAAGAGATGTGACCCTAACAACACAGAGCCAGGTTCAGACCCTGGCCACCATCACTTTCTAGGCATGCGTGGCTATTTTGGTCAGCGGTCTCAGTGCTTCAGCCTGCATCTGAGAGACACCAATGGGGGATAAGGGGAGATGGAGCAGCCCCAGGTTTGGAGAGCCCAGAGACATCCGCTTTTTCTTCTGGGCCTCAGGAGAAGAGCTGTCAGATGTCTCAGCCTGCATCAGCCCAGCTAATCCTGCAGGAGATTAGGAGCAGATTTAGACAGGGTCTATATATAGAGCTGTGGGTGTACATCCCAGCTTGGCTTTGCATGTTGCAGACATTCACAGAAACTCCCTAGAAAGGACTTTTTCAGCTACTTCTCCTCCTGTACTGTCTGCCCCAAGCTCCTGCATTTTGCAGCTCTCCATCTCTTCCTTGGCTACCCCACAGCTGCTTCCTTCCACATGCGCTTGCAGAAATTGCTGCCTGCTGCTTTTTTTCCTCCTCTCCTAGAGTGCCCAGAGTGCCCAGGGAGCTGCGATGTGTTGCCTCCACACAGGCTGTGGCCGGGGGATTCAGGCTGTGCCCTACCTTGTGCAGAGCTCCCACAGAGGTGGCTGAATTTTACAGGGGGAGGGCTCTGAAGGGCTCGGTGTGGGGTGAACATCAGGGCTGTGGGTTTGGTCTGGTCAGAGAGCCCATGGAGGCTGAGCAGGTTTTCTCCAACTTATAAAAAACGCACTTAAAAGCTAATAGATATACACGTCTGTTTTTTTACAGAGTATTTCAAAACAGCAACTCCTGACCCTAAAGAAAACCTAACCAACACACACAAGAACTCGATAAATCATTAAAATCCTGCACCCACAAGCGCAGTCACGTCTAACCTTTGGCTTCCATGTTTTTGGGTACATGAAAGCCAGAGGTTGCTGTTGCCAGCCAGCTACATGCTGCAAACACTGGCCACCTCTGGCCAGTCGTTGCCCCTTTGAACCAGCACTACAAAGGTTTTCTTCCCCACTCCCTCCTGCAGAGAATTGCTTTTGTGCTGCCCATGCGAAGTGTGCGGGGAAAGCTGACCTGGGCAGGGGCTGCCGGCCATGCAGAGCTTCCTCCCACCCCCCTGAACTATTTTTAGATCATTTTTCTGGTAAAATAAAACTCCTGCAATCATGCCGGCTGCATGGATGCATTGCTGGCTGCCTGTCTGTCCACCCCCGTGTGATTTATGCTTTCCCCATGCCAGGTTCAGTGGTACTGATGCTGGCATGATGAAGGCAGATTCATCTTCATCCCTCCACCTCCCAGCCCAGGGCAGAGCTTGTTCTGGGTGTTGCTTCCCATACAGGACACACAGACTGGCAAGGAAAGAGATTTCCACTCTCATTCTCCTCCTTTTTTCTTGGGTGACATTTTTACTTCCTACAAAATTGTGTATGGCCTCTGGACAAGCGATTAAATTAGAAGATCGACCATACATGAAGAGGGAGCAGGATCAATTCACAGAGAAGTGGCTGAAAGTGGTTTCTTACATCTTTTATCTTTTTCACTGGGAGATCATTTGCCAAGTCATTAAAAGAAAAATCAAGTGAACGGGATGACCAGCAACTAAAAAATGCTTTTTTTTCATCACAAATTGATGTGATGACAGTATCATTTTGAATAAAATAATAAAAAAAGTAGATAAACTGAGACTCCTTTTGGGGTCAGATTCTGATCTCAGTTTCCCCAATAGCTCACTAATTCACTGTAGCAATTCAAGTCATCCTGTTCACATTTACCACCAACTAAGGGGGCAGGGCTCCCATGGCAGTTCATTTGACCACAGATTATAGCTATGCACCCAGAACCTGCTTGCCAAAATACAATCCTCTGACCTTTTCTCTGCTTGCACCACCAGATTAAGGCTCTTTAAGAATATTGTCCATCCACATACAGGCAGTGTTACAGTGCTTCTTGCATCTGTACATCCACTTTCACCTCCATTTACAGCAGCAGAAGTCCAGAAGGCAAGTAAGAGTAAAGCTCCATTAAAAAAAAAAAAAAAACAAACAGAAACAAAAACAAACAAACGACCCTTCCAAAATGAGAGAAGTTGCCAGCTTTTATCAAGTAATAATTTCCAGGTGCAGTGAACTGTCAAAGCACAACATGTACTGAACTGGTCTGGGAATAACATTGCTGAAATCACCAAAAAAATACTGCAAATCCCAGTGAAAGAAACCCTTAGAGCTGCAGGAGGGACATCAGGATTGTTGCCTTTTCCTGATTTTCTCTTGCTCTTTTTTAACCTTATTTGAGATGCTCGTGACTAGCAAGAGCATCATCTTCTGCTCGAATCTGTCTGTATTCAGGATATACAAGCCAGAAAAAGATCCAAAGCCTGTCAATTATCAGCAGACAGGAGACAATAATGCACTTGAAATAGGTCCAACATTTAAAACCCCTTGCTATAAAAAGGCAAAAGATTATTCAATCACAGAAAAGAACAGTGCAAGACCTATTAGAGCTGGGTCACCATGTTTTCATTGAGAGCTGTATCTCCTGCTTTTGCTCCATCATCTGCTATTCACATGACTCCACTTAGCAACCGTATCTGATTAGGCTTGTTTGTGTGCCGGGTGCTATTACTTTTTGTTTGAATTACTGCCTCCTGTTTTTTTTCTGTTTCCCAAAATACAGCTGAATTTTGTCTTTTCACCCAGAGCTTGGGTGCCTGGTTATTCCCCTTTTGCATGTTAAAGCTGAGCATCTTCACTGTTGCCATTTTATGACTGGGATGGGAGAAAAAAACCCTCATTTTCATGCAAATCTCCACTGTCTATCAGACATCACAGTTGTCAAGCAGGTCATTAGAGGCCTACTGTGTAAAATGAAGATTACTAATTAGAGCTGAAGAAATAATTTGCAACAAATAATTTATCCAATGAATTTAGGTTTTTTCTCCTTGTGGAGTCTCTGCAAGCAGGTTGTTACTTCACCAGAGCTGGCCATTATTTGAAATGTTTTTAACTCATTATTCTTGTTGTGATTGATTCTGATTTTTCAGTATTACTTTTTTCAGCATTCCTTTTCTGAGCTAGTTGATGTTGATCGCAGGATATGAGATTTATCTCTTGGCTTTGATGTCAAAATATGGCTGAAATGAATAAACACCAGTACATTTTAAAAACGTACATTCACTGAACACTGACTACTTCTGCAAACACCACAACACACGAGTAGCTTGGGAATTTTCCATTAAAATACTCTCATCTAGTGAAAAAAACATAACCACAAAATCTAAAATTTTACCCTGAGCAAATCTTGCATAAGGCAAAAGAGCCTCCAGCACGTGGTGTATTATGTAAGTCTTGTGAGCAAGTATCACCCAAAATAGGAAAACCCAAGGTGTTTATCCTGCAGGGAAAAGTGGAACAAATGCATGTAGCTGCTATCATTTCCAAAGGCCTCGTAGGACCCTACACACATACATTAAATATAGAAGTAACTGAAAATGAAAACTGATGTGTTGTGATTCATAGTCACAGGAAACGGGATTTAGCAAAATCTGATCAGCTCACTACAATGGAAAATGTCAAAACATGGATTTTGGATAATTTTGATTGACCATTTCTCTTCAACCCATGACACATTCTGTTACTTTGGCTTAAAATGTTCATCTGATTCAGCCTGGAAAGAGAAACTGAAGTTTTCAATCGATTTTCATCCTGTTACAAAAGTCAATTTCTACAGACATTAATTCCGGTGTGATGCACTCTATGAACATTCAAAGAAAGGTGGAGCACGAAGAAAGGAGCTAAATTCACCCAGTGAATTAATTCTGACATCTAAGCACATGTTCCCAGGAAACCACTTGCATTACTCACCATCTTTATTAATAATGTGGGGCACAGTCACACCTATGGCTGATAACTACAAATCCTGGATTGCAAAAGAACAGCTTCATTTTCAGCCCTGCTAATGAAGAATATGGAGAGCAGTCTTGGAGGGGGGCTTAATAGAGTTGCAGTGAATTAAAAAAAGACAATTTGTACCAGACTCTTCAATCCCATCTGCTTCATATTCAAAGCACTTGGTGTTCCCTGTGCTGACTCACTCGCCTTTGTGTTTGCAGGCGGGAGAGGCAGCATTGCTGCTGAGGAGGGATGTCAGCAGGAAAGGGGGAAAAAAAAATAAAGCAGTGAACACTCAGAGCTTGCTTGTCTAGTCTAAACAGCTTCCAGGGCAAAGCAGTCAAGGTTGATAAAGCTGCCAAGAGGGGAAAGCTGTTTGGGGAGAAGTGGTGAAGGATTTTTTTGCTTTGTGGCAGAAGTTCCTCTACAGACCTTCCACGTTTCTACTACAAATGTGAGGGAAGTCAGGGGAAGGTTGTGGGAGCCATGACTTTTCTCTCAGAAATCAGCTGGTTTGGAACGTGGCTGCTGGGCAGCAGGTGCTGGAGCCTCTTACGATGTCCTTGCTTACAGTCTTGGCTAAGAACAGCCAAATCTTTGTTTGCCATCATCAAAATCAAAGGTGACTTCATGACAACCACAGGAGTCTCATGGAAGGGGAAATGGTCTGGGGCAAAAGAAGGTCTGACGTTCAGAAGCATTTATGCTGATGGAATAGCCCTTGTGACGAGGGGACACGGTGGCCCTGGGGAGGGAAAATCAATCAGCATGAAGGGACATGGGCTGAATTCCCAGCTCAGCCACCAGTGCTGTGTGCAACCCTGGATAAGTCTCATTTCTATCTGTAAATGTGGGATAACTGCTCTTCAAGAGGTGCTTTGAGTTCCCTGGATGAGACTTTTTGTATAAGACCTAACTTACTATTTTGGTACACAGATAAAGACACAAATGCAAAAGAGCCCAACCCCCAAACCAAGGAAAATCTTATCCTTGGCATGCAAGCCCACCTCTTTCACTGACTCTCTCTCTCACGTGCAAAACAAGTGCAGCCCAAGCAATATTTGACCCTGTGGCAGCCAAGCTGGACTCACAACACAGCGTGAGTTTGGAGCGAGGTGAAATGGGCTCGACCACCTTTCCAGTGGAAGCCATCCCCTCCCTGTGGGAACAAAGCCTTTCACGGAGCTGCATCACCACTGGGAAACAATAGTGCTGCACTTCAGTGTTTAAGTACATTTTCCCCCAGAGTAAGCATAGGTTGGATGAAAAAAAAAAAAAAAAAAAAAAAAACACACCAAAACCCAAAACCCCAAACCACTGAGAAGAAAAATGGCCTTATTCAAAGCTGGCTGAACTCAATGGGAAGACTCCCCCTGAATTTCAATAAGCTTCAGCAGGCCTGTGAGGCTGGATTAACATAAGAGCTGGGAGGAATGTTTCCAGGTGCTCCCCACACCCAGAGCCAGGTTTTCCAAGATGACTCGGCACCAGTTGTGCTTTGCCCTCCAGCTCTGTAATGTGTTTACAGCCGGGCAGGTTGGCAGAGGCAAGGAGCATTTCTGTGCTGCGTAGGACAGCCTGGCTGCCCAAGATACACAGATCTGTTTCTAAGGGGGGGTTATCTAACTTTCCATCTGTGGCAGAAGAGATGCCACACGGCTTGTTCCAGATGTGTCAGGGCAGGCGCTGGCACAGGGCTTCTTGTGGTCTCCCTGCCATGGCTGGGAGAGCCTGGGTTGCACAACGACCACCACCACCAGCTAGGGATATGGATAAGATGGAGATGGGAATGGGGTGAGCAGGAGAGACCTGCCCTCCTCTCTAGGAATGCAGGTGGGTGGGTGTGCATCAGCCCACAAAGCTGCAGCCCCTCCTTGGTGTGGGCAGCGCAGCTCCTGTGCTGGGGAAACATTGCTCCCTGACCCCTGAGTCCTCTCTGCGGAGTCTGGACCAGGAGGAGGAACCCAGCAGTATATCTCAGAGCTGCAAAGACTTCCCATCTCTTGAGCCTCGGCAAAATCTTCCTGATCTCGTGTGGCCAGACCACAGGAACGCTAAAGAAAGAGCAGCAGTTAGTCCTGGAACGGCAGCTACTCTGGTTACTGCGGTGGATGGGGTTTCATCATCACGCCTCCTTTCAGCAGAAAAATAGGAGTGAATCCCACCAAAAATCTCCTGAAACCCTTGCTGGGGCTATCAGCAAGCAGCAAGCATGGCTGAGAAGGCAGGGACATTTGCAGATTTTATACAGCCAGGAGGTGTTTAACTCTTTCTCTTTCCCCCAGCAAGATATGAAAAGAATGTGTATTTGTGAGAGTGGAAAAACAAATTGGGCGTTCTTGCGCTCATTACCCAACCCACAAGAACTCCGAAGATCTCTGAAAGAAGAGGCTTCGTCTTCAGCTCCCAGAGACGTGCCCATGTGCCTGCTGGAGCTCTCGTTATTTTAACGGGGACCTGAATTAGAATCACAACCCAATTCTCTGCTGCTTTGGGCTGAACCTGGCCGGTACCTGGCAGGAATCTCGCTAATGAGAGCAGGCTCTGACTGGCACTGGCTCAATTTAACACCCAACCAGGAGTCAGCCTGGCCACGCGAGCCCTGGTGCCATCTAATTGAAGACCTAACTGCCGCTTTTGCAACCTCTCCCCGCGCTTTGATCCTTCAGCTGAAATATTTAATGAATGCCTAGAATGAGCCCATCCAAATAATTTATTGCGATGACCTGGTGAGACTCGAGGTCGCTGCGAAGGTGCCAGTGTAACACGAGGCACAGCCAGTCCAGACCCCAGTTCTGGGTCTTAAATACCTAAGAACATTCCTGCCAGCATTATTTCTGTTTTTTTGGTTGGTTTTTTTTTTTTTTTTTAAATGCTGAACTGTATGTTTTAGAATACACAGCTGTCTTTGTTCAGAATAAACCAGAAATAGCAGATTTTCCTCTGCTTAGCTGGGTGTTATTTACATTTCAAAACCCATAAGTAGAAACAATGACTTCATTTCCAGAGCCTGCTCCTGCTGTCAAATACCCTTTCTCTTTTGCAACCTAATTTAGACTTCCTTTTTAGAATTGCAGTTTAGCTCCATTTTCAATTATATTAGAGGAACCAAGATTTCAGGCCATTATCTCATCATTTCCATGAATAGTGACAAGAGATGTTCTCTGTGAAGGCAAAGATAGCCCTTGTGGTGCCTGCATAACCTGTGGCTGGGGGGGGATCCTCGGGCATGGGGAGGGGGAGGGGAGGATTCCAGCCACCATAGTCTCTTTGGGTTTGGGCCACGTGAAGATGCTTTGCCTCACCTATGTGACTCCTGTGAGGGTGTCCTTGTCCCCTCCAGGGACAGCGGGGAGCCTCTCCAGGGAGATGCAGTGGCAGAGGGCACTGCCCATGGTGGCTTGTGCTTCTTCTGTCCCCTTTCTGGGGCTGCCAAGGTAGGTGGTGCTCCCCGGGGTGCTGGTGCTGTTGGGACACTAAGCCTGGCTGAGAGAACATGGCCACTGAGGTAAACCCAGAAGCAACCATGCTGCCATGCAGGGTATTGAAACCCCAAGGCACAGCAGGACACCACAACCCAAGATGCTTCTTGTGGTCAGGGCTGCAACACTAAACCAAATGCCTGGAGATCAGCCCAGGTCAACAAAGCTGCTTTGACAGGCATGCAAGTTGGGATCTGAACAAGCAAAGGTTTCAAATAATACATAATTTCACCATGCTGCTTCTCTGAAGGGCTGGCTGAGCCTCAGCACTTCTCTACTAAACCCCAAATGCCCCTTGGCACTTCTCAGCTTCCCACTCGCCCTTGCCAGGTGCTTTGCACTGCTGTTGCCAAAACCCTTGCACAAGTGCCAGCCACCTTTGCCCCATTCCCAGTGAAATTTCTTTGTGCATTACTGCTGACATGGTGGCTGCCTATGCAAAAGACAGTGGAAGCTGAGCAGCAACGTGAACACCCTGGCTGAGGAACATAGATTTAGGTCACCAAAACTCGTTAAATTTGTTACTCTTGTAGCAGACCAGTGTCCCAGTGGTGCAGACTCTTCTTGGACGCTTATAAAAGGAAATTTCTACATCTAACTGGAGTCTCAGTATTGCCACCCCTGTGATTTTATTACCAATCTTCTGTTATTTGGAATTTTTCAGAAAGCTGTGGCTCTTGGATACAACTAATTAAGTGAGAATCTCAGCTTTCACTGAGAAATGAGAGGAAGTTTCTAGTCCTAGTGTTTTAGAAAAGCTAGAAAATGCACCTAAAGGCATAGACTCCAAAAGGCAAATTAAAAGAACCAATATGTCTTACTTCCTTTTAAAACAATTGTGATTTAGGGATGGGAACAGGGGGCTTGATTCATGATTTATAGATTCTGTGTTTGGCTGCTCTCCAGTCTCAATGATGGCTCCATGAAGATGGATCTGGGGCTTTCTGAGAGCTGCTCAGTGGTTTTCACATGGTTCCACACAGTAATTTTAACAAAAATCCCCTGAAAAATATCTACATAAAACTTATTCTACAGTAGGCACGATTTAACAACAGTATGTGCCATCCTATAACTGGGTTAGATCTGAAATCTCGTCTATTTAGATTCAAATGGGAGATAGCACCACTGCCAACATGCTGAATAACACGTTTAACTGGGGGTGGGTGGCACTGAAGGTTTGCAAGAAAAAAAAGAAAGGTTTTCTATGTGCATTTTGGAGGGTTTAGAGCTGGGACTGGTTCTTCTTTAAATCCAGCTGGTATTTGCATCACCCCTCTATATTATTTCGGAGCCTTGCTGCCCTGCTACTCCCTAGCAGACCACAAAAAGTACCCCATGCCTTGCTATGGCTTCCCTCCATGGAGGCTGCCCCAGGGGCTTGGCTGCTCCGAGGCCAAGTGAAATCCCTCAAAGGCTGAGTCCAGCAGCCCCAGCTCTCTCCAAGTGATTCTGGAGAACAAAACGGGAATAGGCATCAGCAGCTTTATTGCCCCATAATCCTAAATGCACAGTAAATATCCTCATAAAAAGTTGCTCCTGGGGAAGGCAGCGCCTTGCCCATCTCAGTGCTCCAACTGCTACACACCTCTGGGAAGCAGGAGGACTGTGCTGGCTGTTTTCCAGCCCTTGGGGAAACCAGGGATACTGGAAGCCACCATGGACAAAGCTCCTCTGGGGTTTGGTCCCAAATTATGGGGCTATGAGCAAACCCCAGTGTGTGGGCATTGCTCAACAGGAGCATCCCAACTACATCTCCATAGGGCTGGTGCAGGACTTACTCCTTCATTCCCTCACGCTCATCTCACTTTTAATTTCATTTTTTTTAGCAAAAAGCTGTTGGTGATGGCTGCAAGCAAAACCAAACCCCAACAAGGCCCATCTGTCAGCAAGTGCCTGCAAACCAAGAGCCTGACTGCTTGTCAGGCGGTGCAAACCAGTGCCCTGGCACGGGCTGCTGCTGCGCGGCCGGCCCCAGTGCTGCTGCGGAAGGCGATGCCAACAGCTCCACCTTAAACTGCAGAGAGCACCTTAAGCTTTCTTCTGGCCTCCTGCCACCGAAACTGCTCCGGGCTGAGCTTTCATCAGAAGGAAGCCTGTGCTTTGCACAGTGGGGGAAGGGTGGCCAGAAGGACGTTTTGCCATTGATTTTTTAATTTTAAAAGTTTATTCCTTGGGTGGGTGGTGGATTTTTTTTTTTTTTTAACTTTTTTTTCCCCCCCTCGACAATAAATTTCAAATTGATTTTGCAATCCTGTCTCCCCTGTCCTTGTACACTCCCTCTCAAAGGTAATTGAGATGAGAGGCTTCATTTGTCCCCCTGGCATCCCTTGGTCCCCTGTGATGCTCTCTGAAAAGGGTTTCCACAGCTGTGCCCTGGGCAGGAACATACTGGGGGAGGTGTCTCCATCCAAGGACCCAATGGGTGCAAATACATGATGGGCACATCTTTGGATCAAAACTGTTTATCCTCCTAAGGGGTCCTGGGATGGAGCCTGGTTGCCCTTTGCAAAGCACCAGCAGCTCCACCAGCCCCGGGCTCTGTCCCCAACCTGGCTCTCCCTCCAGCCCAGCCAGGAGACAGTCTATTTTTCACCAGGCATTTCCTGCTAATCAGACCATTAGTCCTTGTGCTGATTAACCAGCTAGTTCTCAATTTAATTAAAACATATGCTTTTTTTGAAGAGCCAGAGGTTTCAATCATGCTTTATTCTTATCATTCCAGATCTGATTGACATTAGCTGTAAGTATCAGGGGGAAACCAAAGCAATTAACCCTCTCCCTTGCTGAGGGAGGCATCGAATTCATCACTGACTATTTTCCCAGGGAGGCTGTGGATTTTTATAACACTGCTATTGCACCAGAGCCTGAAGATCTCAAAACATTTATCCTTACTTTCACAGGGTTCCTCTGTTTAATTCAAATACAATGCAAAAAATATGCCAGCGAGGAAGCCTAGCATGAAACCAGTATCATTATGCAGAGAAAGCAAGGCAGGGCCAGATCCTGATCAGAGAGCAAAGCAGAGCGGGTGGATTAGGTTAGGGTTCTTGGCCTGAGCAGGGTCTGCTTGGTGCTGCCAGCCTCTGCTACTGCTATGGGCAGCGCTCCCGCGTGCAGCCCACGAGCAAGCACCCGCACAGGCTAGCACGCTGCCACAGCCTGCCGGAGGCTTGGAGGGTCACACCATGTTTTTAGGCTGTTGGGAAGTGGGAGCAGCCAAGTAGGAATTTAGGGTGGGGAGAGACATCATCTGTTGCAACTAAGCCTGAGTGGTGGGTGGACGAAGACAGAAAGACTCCAACGTTTGTCTTAGGGTGAAATAGCCAACAGCTTGGCTCCCCTGGGGGTGCCTGACCAGATCCAGCCTAAGGTACGGGAGGAGGGTGCTGAGCACGGGCTGTCTGGCAGCACCACAGCCCCTGAGCCCAGTTCTGCTGTGCCCGTGGGGCATTGGTCCTGCACACTGCAGGAGAATCTGGGACAGGGCTCTTTTTTAAGTAAGGCTTTGGTATCTCATTACCCACCTCGAAAATATTTGGCTATAACTTACTTTTGAGGTTTGGGCTGAGTCCAGGGACTCCAGCAAGAGAAAAGTCAAATCTAAATAAATGAGTTCAAGTTCAAACCTCTCCAGCCCCGGCCATGGGGCGTTCCCTGCCACCGCCCAGGATGCCTGGGGTGCTGGGAGAGCCCTTCTGCAGAGAAACTGCTGCACAGAAGGTTTTGGAAAGTTTCTTCCAGAGGCAGCTAATGGCCCGTCTTTCATCTTGCAAAAAAACAAAAACAAACAAACAAACAAAACCCCCAAAAAATATAAAAAAAACCCCAAAACACACAAACCCCAAGCTCATAATTTGCTCCTCTGCATTTCCCTGTGACGACAAGCTGCACCTCTTGGGATTTATTTCTTTCCTCCCCACCTGACCACACTTCCCATGGGGACACAGCCCGCTCCTTGCTACAGGTTTTATCCCCCGCTAGCCTGGAGTATGTGTGCGCTCTGCAGAACCTTCCACTTTGCTTCTCCCTTGGGCTTCCTGTTGTGCTCGAAGGCAGCCGCAGCCCTGCCCTGCTCCCCTCCTTGCACCCGAGGTCAAACCCTCCCCGTGCACCACCACGAGCACAGAGACCTCAGCTAAGCCCTCAGTCATTGAGGTGTTGGGTCCCTGCTCTGCATGTTGCAGTGAGGGTCCCCTTCAGTGGGGCTCCTTCTGCACCTGCTTCAGCCACCATGATGGTGGTTCCAAACAGATCCCACAGAGTTCAGGGAACTGCTCAGCCTACTGCTTCTTGTTTCAGATATTGCTTCCACCGGGAATGGCTTCCTATCCATCTTACCAAACACATACAGCCAGATGGAAATAAACAGATTCTCAGAATCTGGAAAAGACCTGCCTGAAATCTCTCAGATGAGTGAATATCCATGTGGCAGCACTGGGCAGCATCTCGGCCTGGCACCAGGGATGGCTGGTGCTGGAGGTGCCACACTCCAGCTCTCTGCTTGCACCTCTGCCATCCCCTGGGAGCTCTTGTGGCCCGAAGATGGTCAGAGTGGCCTGGGTCTGGCAAGTTATTTTTTCCATGGGAAAAATTTCCTCACCTTTTGCACATACACAAATTGCATTTGTGCTGAAGGAATTGCACCACAGTTTGTGCACATATCTGTGTGTGCCAGAGCAGAGTGTGTTCGTGCAGTCACACAGTGCTGCTTCTGCCCCCACTGCAGTGCCCACTCCATGACTGGGGTTATGGAGAGGGACTAACCAACCACCCCAACTGTCTCTGCCTGGCCTTTGGGACAATCCCCAGACTGGTGCCTTGGACCTGCCACTGGAGAGGTTAGCTCACAGCAGAGTGTACAGGGGTGTTCTTGCAACACCATACAGACAAGCTGCTTTGAAGAATCATCTACCAGGGAGATATTGGCTCTCCGTGCTGGCATCATACTTTTCTGCTTGAATTGCTGTAACATCAGCCAAATAAGGAGGGATTGCAAGTGATCACCAAAGCAAGGGAACTCCTAGGGTTCAGCATGCCGAGAATATCAGGCTATTGTCTGGAAAAATACAAAAAATGCTGTCGATTCTTTCCTGCAGCCCTGACATATAAATTAGGTAACTAACCTGACCTGTGATTGTTTCTCTGAGAGACCATCTGAGACATGACAAATATGCCTTTCAACATACCAGGGCTGATTACCAAGAGTGCTATGGGAATCGCTCGGAGCCTCACAGCTACATTATAGAAAAACAAGACACCACTTAAGACAGGCCATGCTGCTGTCAGAAAGCCCCTGGGTCCCATGTGCCCAGCTGCATAGGAGATGTGTCTGGAGCCCTCAGCATGGTGGGACAGGTGATGTTCAGAGTGTCTTTAGGGAAAATGCTCGCTCTCGCTCATGGAAAAATTACTTTGGACGGGTTTTTGTTTAAAGGTTGGGGTTCAGGTTTGTGGGGGGATCTTTACCGGTCATCAGTGTGGACATGGGATCCTTATCCACTCCAGATCCTGGGGTGGATGAAGGCAAATTTCCCCTCTCCAGGGCCAGGAGCTGCTATGCCCAGGAGTCAAACCTCCCTGCCCCCGAACTCAGTATCACCACTGATAAAAGCAGCTTTCCAGGCATGAAAAAAAAAAAAAAATAATTTTATTGCCCTCATGCTGGATTTATTGCCTGTTGACATACTGTGGAGCAAGGCAGCTCCCGCTCCCCCGATGCTGCTGAATCACTTGTGGGAAATGTTGGATTTGGCACTGGCTGCAAAGGGGCTGGGCAGAAAATACTTCTTTGAACTATCCCCTGTTTGTGTTAAGGACATAAAAACTCCATGTGTGTCCCAAAGCCTGAGCTACAGAGTGGCCAAGCCCCAGCTGAGGAGGTACTTGTGGGATCTTACTGGTGGGGCAGTGGCACCTGGTAGCTCTCTGGAAAGCCGTGGGTCTGGGGCAATGAAGGAAACCTGTGGTTCAACCTGAATGCAACACCTTGCACCTAACTCAGTCATCACTAAAACAGGGAGAAGAGCGTGATGGTGGCAGGACAGCTTAGCTGAGACTCTGCAGGCAAGCATGGCCACAGCTGGGGGAGATTTTGCAGCACTCATGGCACAGAAGTCTGAGATTTACTGGGGTAGGTTTTCACCTGGTGCCTGTTCACACCTATGGACAGATCAGACATCTGGGGCTAGCA
>NW_008620965.1:19445-20453 GCF_000691845.1 Merops nubicus | reverse complement strand
CTGCTGAACTTTGCAGAATGTGCCATCACCTGCCTGGTCCCCACCACAGCCACATCCTCCACCTAAAAATTTTGGCTGGTTGGGAAAGGTCGAGCCAGCCTCTGGGCACCTCACACCAGCATCTCAAATCCCACTTCAGGTAGCAAGTCCAGGCAAGGTGGTGGTCCCAACATTGTGTTTCCAGGATGAATTTCTCCTGGTAGACTTACACAGGCTCACTTTGGACTTAACTAACGACTCCTATTCCTCTCCCATCTACCCAAACCGTTTCAATCCTTGAGTTTCAACATGCAATTTCACAACTCATGGCTTTGTTTCAGAGGGTGACCGAACTGCAAATCAGCCCGTTCAAATCCCCAATCATGCACTTTACATTAAGCAATTAAACGGAGCAATAAATATCGCTTTGTTGTGAAAGAGTCTCCATTTCCTTTCCTGTTTTAATAACAATAATGGAATAATGGCCAAACTTCTGTTTAAGAAGCACTTTCTGGTTCTATTAGGAAATGTGCCAACCTATTCAAAGTGACACAAGATTTGTATGGAGAGGTAATAGCTTTTATTAAGCCAAATTATATAATTAGTAAAAAAACCAGCCAAGCTTTCAGGCAGACAAGCCCTTCTTAGGTCTAGGGAGAGGCAATGGTTCCTGGCAGCTGCAAACCAGCTGTATGTCAGGTATTGCTCTGGACCAGGTCCCTTTGATCAGCTCTGGTCTGCCTGGGGCATGGTGTCTGCACAGGGGAACTGGCACTGGCTCCCACACTTCCCTGAGCTGGATTTAAAGGGGGCAGCTCTATTTTGGGCAGTATGTATCCTCAGGTTACACTGGGCATAATTTCAGGGCTACTTTTTTTTTTTTTCCAAGTCTGAGTTTATCTTACAGCTTTTGGGAGAACCTCTAACCTACAGCAGCCTCCTCTCATACAGTGTTGCCGCCCTATGAACAAAAACCTGTGTTAAATACCCACTAGTCCCAAATGGCTCGTGTCTCCTGTTGTATGCAAA
>NW_008620965.1:16593-19414 GCF_000691845.1 Merops nubicus | reverse complement strand
ATTCAAAAAAAAAAAAAAAAAAAAAAAAAGTAATTTTCTGAACATCCAATATGGGTACATGGGATTCCTGCAACTTCTTCTGGCACAGCCTTTGCTTCATCTTTCAAACTGGAAGCCTCTTGGAGCAGGGACCATGGTTTTAATTATGCACAGCTCCCAGCTGAGCAAAACCATCAGTCCCTACTAAGTGAATAAATAATTACTTCAGTGAAGCACAACTCATTCCTGGCTCAAACCCATTACTGAAGTGTTCATAGGTCATGGTGTATTTGTAAGTGTAACTTAAATAAGATATGCAAGTTGGACAACCCATCAGCAAAGTGTCAAATTGGCCTCCGAATTCTGTAATATATTTTGGTGGCAGATGCTGCAATTTATTAGTTACACAATCATTTTTATCTGCCACTGCAGGAGCAAAGGACCATGTCACTAGACTCCACACAAGCATGTCCTAGTAAGCTCTTTGAAGACTAGGGGAGAAGAGCCAGGTGAAGCTGCTGACACATCGCACCACAGCTGGCTCGGGCCAGGACTTTTCAGCAACAATGAGATGCAGAATCAGCCCCTCTTCAAGAGATCAGGTCCTACAAATAGACACTGTGGTCCTGGACTGCTCCCAGCACCCATACCATGCGGGTTTATCACCCAAGTTGGCCAAGTGCAGGGGAGAGGATCTCTATGCCCACATCCCATCTCAGCCTCCTTAATGTGCAGAGGAGAAAGCTGAATCACCAGCAAATGCTGATTGGGGTGTGCCTGTCACATGCCATTTTATGCCAGTCACTAATTTACAGAAGACTAAGAGCTAGATGAGAAGAGGATAATTAAAAGGAAAAAAAAAAAAATTCCCAGGAGAAAAATATAGACAGCAGGGTGGAATGCAGGATTCCTACTTGTTTTACTTTGTGCCTGCAAGCCCCTGAACTGTGTTTATCAATAATTTATTTGTGAATAGACCTTGAGTAAGAGAAACTGCCCCACTCCCACAGCAACTCACACCCGATGGGCTAAATTTTTTTCCTCCTTTTACATCCACCTCTAGAGAACAACTGACACTGAGCACGCAGCCACTGCCATGGTGGTGGATGCTCACTGTGGCTGGGTCCCAGATCGTCATCTCCCATGATGATGCCTCCTGCCATAGCTCAGCCTCCTGCTCTGCTGGCAATAGTTTTCCATCAGGTACAAGAGCTGCCAGCCCCATCCTCCCCCTACCATGTTGTTCCCTATTTTGTATCACTCCAAAGATTTTGAGCTGCTGTTCCAGATCCCCTTCAGCCAAAGCCTCCGTGCCCAGCCATGCTGGGCATAGCTCCATGTTTCTGGGCTACTCTACCATCTAAGCCACACTTTCCTCTCAGGGTTTTGTCAGCATAGTTTTCCAAAAAGGTGCTGTTGCCTTTACAAGCTGCTGTGCCTGCTCAAGCACTGCTGACGAAACAGCAAAGTCCCTCATCATCCCATCCTCCACTGTTGGTATCACCACACATTGACCACGTGCCACATCACTGAAGCTGCTTCTCTCCAGTTCACGTGACCCCCTGGCATTACCCAGGCTGGTGATCACAAGCTTTATAGATCAATATCACCTTATGGATATTTTGTCCAGGCACTTACACAAAGTAGCTACTGCGTACCCTCCAAGGCCACCACATGCTACATTCTGTGTATCAGGCACAGGATTGTTCAAAGAAGCAAAAAAAGGACAACAATCACAAACGCTACAAATACTCAGCAGACAACAGAGAAATCTCAGGGTCTAGAGAGTGAGGAGTCTTTTTCAGGTAAAAAGGCAGAGATTATTGCAGGAAGCCTGAGAACAATGCCTTACTATTTAAGGACAACAGCATTTCCTTTCTGAACATCAGCATCATTTATTTGTTCTGGAGTCCAGCCAGATACCATTTGATGTCTGCTCTCCTGTTAAGGTGGAGAAGTATTTGAAAGAACTTGCTCAAAGTTAGCAAAACATAATTGGCCTATATCTCTATTTATGTGCATTAATGGCTCGTAAACCATCCGTGATTGCTGCAAGATGTTATGGATTCCAGAAATATAAGCAAATTCAAATGCTGTAGAACTCTTGAAAAAAGGTCCACTGAGGACAACTAAAATGAAATGTCACAGATTATTGGCAGCTGGGAAGATACTATCTAACCACTTTTGCCTTGTCCTAATACTCTACCCAAGCCACCCATCACTGGCCATTGAAGAAAGACAGGCTCTAAAAGGGCTTTTGCAATGACGGGGTGTGATATCTTGCTGCTCACCTATGGAAGAGCCCCACTTTTTCCTCAGCGTGGCTGCAGTCTCTGTGCCAACCCTACCACTGATTTCTGATTTTCCCTACCACAATGTCAGATTTCAAAGCAACGTCCAGAGTAAACCACATGCTGTCTTCAAAAGACTTCATTACCGTTGCATTCTAGAAGGAATATTTAAGTTGAAAATCAGGCTAGCTCACAACTTGAGGAAGAGATGGGGAATACAGTAGTCCTGTTCTGCTTCCAAACAGGAAGATGTCTTCCAGTCTCTGCCAGTGTTGGGCTGGAGCATCTCTGCTGTGGAGAGTTTTAACTGACCCTTATCTCTCCCTTTCCATCTTCCAGCTTTCTGTGTTTTCCCAGATTGTCATTGGAAGGGCCTAAAAAAACTTTCAAGTGCCTATTTTTGCAAGTGGCACCTTTTCAGCTAGAAAGTGTGGCATGGCACGACATGAAATTGCAATGTACCTCTCCAAGCATGCTAAAAGAAATTCTTGTTTTCCAAGTTTTTAGCTGAGTAGTAGGAATTTGTCATCTCGTCTTCATAACCTACTGAG
>NW_008620965.1:8196-16562 GCF_000691845.1 Merops nubicus | reverse complement strand
TTTGCCCTACACCTCAGCAAGGCAATGCTGTGCTATAGCCTACAGTGGTGTCTAAAAGAATAGAAGATCCCTGGTCTCCATGCAGAGCACTGACATGACTCCAAAGAAAATTGCAGTAAATGCATGGAAGCAAACAAGATGTCAGGTCACTGTGGTTTGCTCACAGCTTGGCATTACCTTTTCCACTGGGAATAATGAGCACAACCAGCCAAGCGCTGGCATTTCCACGCTTTGATGTGGTCAGGGCAATTTTCTCCTAGATGGGAACAGGAATCTCATTCCTGTGTTCACGAGTTAAGACTGCTCCTCCCTTATTCTGGAAAGGTCTGCCAGTCCCCACAGACTAAGGGATGAGAAATAATTTCATACCAGCAGTGCAGCATTTCTTATGCTTTATCTCCAACCTCACCCTCCGTGCCAGAACTTTCCACCACCCCATCATAAAAACAGACCAAAAAGCCTGAGATGCTGGTGGGTGAGTCATGAGCCAGTTGCTAGGGTTAAATTCCACAGAATTCAGGAATTCATGAGAAAGGACAGGGTAAGCTCTGTTTGCATAAACGGTTAAAGATTATTTCCAAATATTAACCGCAGTAGCAGAAATCATGATTGCTTCGCCAGTCACACACAACAGAGAAAGAAGTCCAGGTTTTTTTCTGCAAATCAAGTTCCAGTATAATAAGCAATTTAACCCTTTCCATTAACCAGAAGTCAAGAAGCCATCACAATCAGGCTAGAAAGGGTGAAGAGAAACGGATGGAGTGGAAATAGCAACAGCACGTTTGGACAGCACTGCAGAAAGAACACAAAACTGGCTGGATTCCAGCATCTGGTTGCTCTGCAGTTCCAGGGCAGGTCCAGCCATACAATCCTTACATAGGAACCAGACTCTGCCCACTCATCCCTTCTGCTTTTCTTACAGCAGACAGCAGTAGCGGGGGGAGTCTGTGGGCCAGATAAAGTTGCCTTGGCACTTACTCCATTAGATTTTCTCCATTTTTTTTTCTTAATTAAAAAAAAATCCTTGCCTCAATCTAACACACATCTCCTGCTTGTGCGCTAAATAGCTTAATTTCCCCTTCACTTATCCTGTCATGCAACTACTTCTATTCCTCACGTCATCACCGAGGATGTAGTTTGCTCAAGGTCCTCACTAATGAAGTGCAAAAAAGGTATTAAAAATACAGGCCACTCCTCTGGCTGACTGAAGGTTAGTTTTAGTGCAAGCAAGAGAGGAAGGGGGTGTTTCTTCTGCCTAAATTATGAAAGAACTCTGTGGGGCAGCTTGCAGTATCATCCGTGACTGCTTCTTCCAGACAATCCCCACAACCCCCCGTCCAGAGAACTTTGGCATTGCTTCCAGCTGGCCTGACCTGGGAACAGGTATCCCACAGCTTGCACTGCTCAGATATTGATTTACAGGGGTCTGCGATCCCTGATTAAAAAATCAGAAGTCCTGAAGCAATACAAGCACTTCTTTGCAGTGAACTCTCTCAGTCACCCATTAGGGACTGCAAGCTGTTAATGAGTCTCCTGCTGATTTTCTGTACTGCTTTACAGTCAGAAACTTTAAACTCAGATTGAACTTGCAACTTCATTGGGTTCCTTTCCTTGTTTCTCCTCATTTCTGGTCTTTTTTTGTTCTGGAGGCTAGTCCCAGTTTGAAACATTAACCTCACTGAGAACACAGTTACACTTGAAAATGACATTTCTTCCTCATTGTTGCATTGCTTATGGAAGTGCTTTGAGTGTTAGAGAACATCTAGAGACTCATGGTCTTTAAAAGCTTACCTGTTTGTGTAAAGAGCACTGTTCCTCTGGTGCTTCCTCCTCCATTTCATGCCCATGTCAGGCAGGTCTTCATCTAAGGATTCAGGAGAATAAACTTTTCTATGGCACCAACACAGCCTTCTTGAAGCTAGACCTCAACACAAGATGTTAATCTTGTGTTATTCCACACACTGTCTCTGAGGGAGGCTGGGGTCTTCACACAGACCTATTCCTTCCTCTCCATCACCACCCTGGGCAGCTTGCTGCTGGTAGGATTGCTGAAGTCCCCCAAGTAGATTGTGAGAGCCAGGAGTCCTGGCACCACAGTCCACATCAGACTCACCTAACCAGCCAACAAACCCCACCTAGCCCATTCAGAGTGCCCTAATGCCCCTGAAAGCAAAGACTAGTAGCATTGCCTTCAGAAAAAAACAGAAGAACCCTCATTCTACTAGAAGACTAAGAAACAAAAGAGGAAAAGTGAAAAAGCTCTCTGCTGGGGACCCTCAGTCCCTTCATAGGAGAAGTCTGTGCTGCCCTAATTCTCTCCAGCTGAGCTGGAGGCTGCAGCCCGTCTGCACCTGGAAACCAGAGCCCTCCGCACATTACTGCTCAGGAGGAGGCTGAGGACTTAAGGTGATGGTGAAGCTCGTGGGGGATTGCTGTGTGTCCGATGTCTTTGCAGCTCTGCTGAAGTACAAAGTGCAGGATGGAACTGTGGTTTTTTCTTTATCCCCATTGTTTTCGTGAGCTGCGGTTGCATTCCTGGGGCAGAGTCTGCTTTTCAGATTGGCAAACTGTACTTCCAGTTGATTTATGGCTTGTTTTCCTAGGGTGGTTAGCTAGCTAACACAGAAAAGAGAAAAAGGGTCTAGACAACATATATTATCTTGTTTCAAGACCTTTCCAAGCATTTTGGCTCAAGGGCTAAGGGAAGGCCCTGCTTCCATGTAGGAAAAACACAATCAACAAGAAAAGTATAGTTGTGTTCACTGGGAGTTGAGGATTGGGTTTTGGAGGAATTTTAAATTAATTATTTTGTGGGAACTTTAGATGTTATTATACACTGAGCAGCTCATAGGCTTTCATATATCCTCACAACAGCCCTAAGAAATAAGGAAATATTGATTTCACCTTACACTCAGACCTGAGGCACAGAAAGAGATGTCTGAGGGCTTACTAAGGGGAAATGCAGACACTGACCTGGCCATGGTGGAGCATCCTGCAGGAGAGCCCAAAATTACTGTAGTCCTGCAGGTGCCACTGCAGTCCCCTGTCTGATGTTTGGCTAAAACACAAGATGCCTCCCAATAACCAGCATTGCCTAGCACTGGCCCAAGCCACAGTGCTAAAGAAGAGCTCCAGACCCATCCTGTCAAGGGCTGAGTCTCTCTGACAAAGAGCACCAGACCCTCCAGTTCCCTCATTTTCACATGGGACAGCCTGCTGACTACATAAACACTATTTTAGCAGATATCTTTTGGCAAGCTCCTGGAGCGGCTTTGGGTTGACCTGCCTCCTGGAGTCATTGTCCTCTGCTTGGGTAAGATGCTCAAAACTGTGTTCAGGAACATCAAAGCAAAACCAAAGCTAAATGCAGGAGACGTCTCCTGAACAATACTGTGACACAAGGTGTAATCACTCAGCCTCTCCTGTGCTATCAGACATGAGACTAAACAGCAGCACAGGAGCACCCCTGTGGCGTGGCAGTTGTTGGCCTCTCTAGAAAGCCCAGGGGCAGCCCGGCCATCCTGAGCCCTCATGGTCACCCTAAGGTGCTGCAAAGACTCAGAAATGCCAGTATCCCCCCTCCATGCTGGAGCTGAGCACCTCCACGAGTGAACCCACTGCTGGCATTACCCCGTGTCACTGCGGACAGGCTGAGGTGGGTCACCCTGACCTGGTGGTGGAGTGGAGTGTGCACAGCCCCTGCGATGACTCAGCTAAGCGCCAACCCTCAGCAAACCTCCGATTTTCTTCAAGAAATGGGGCAATCACAAACGTCCCTTTTGTAGACCTGGGTGATATAATTACCTCTGCCAAAGATCCTGCTTACTGACAGGTCAGTAATAGATGAGGTCCAAAAGATCTTGGGGTAAAAGAACATTTAACTGGGAAGTTAGAAAATGGAAGGAAGTAGAACTAAAAAAACAAAAAAAAAAAAATTAGGATCTTATCACATGGCTCTTCTTAGCTTTTGACTTGGCCCCCCTAAATGTTTCCAAAACAGCAGGAGTACAACTTGTCTGTAAGTCGGTATTATGTAATAGCAATTTATTTGTTTCCTCTCACTTTAAGGTTTAGCAACAGGGAAGAAAAAAAACCCCTCAGATATAGAAAGGGGAGAGGGGGAGGGGATGTTGAGCTGTATCCCTTTGAGCTATTACTGGCGAATTGCATAACGGCTGCCGTGGGGTTGCTAGGTTCCACCACGTCCCCGCACCGCGCTCAGTATTAACAGTACTTGTACTTTCTGGATACGGCCCCGCCAATCCCAGCCGCCGGCCGGGTTTCCATGGAGCCCACAGCACCCCTTCTTTCCACTAAATGCAGCTCCCAAAATGAGGCGTAGACAAACGAGGCAGAGCTGTTCGTCAGCATTTGCTCTGTGCCTCGTGGATGTGCGGGGGTGCGCTCGCTTCATCTGCAAAAAAAACCCAAGGTTTCGAAATGATGCCTCTGTTGTCTTGCCTGGCAGATCTGCAGAGCCGCATGGTGCTTTTAACCCCTGTGTCACCAGCTCTGAAAGAGCTACCTGTGCCCCTAGGCTCATTTTGGACATCTAAAGGGGGCCTATCAGAAAGATGGGGACAGACTTTTTAGAAGGGTCTGTTGGGGTGGGACAAGGGGTGATGGTTTTAAATCAAAAGAGGGGAGATTTAGACTAGCTATAAGGGAGAAATTTTTTACAGTGAGGGTAGTGGGACACTGGCACAGGTTGCCTGGAGAGGTGGTCAATGCTCCATCCCTGGAAACATTCCAGGTCAGGTTGGATGGGGCTCTGAGCAACCTGCTCTAGTTACAGATGTCCCTGCACACTGCAGGGGGGGTTGGATGATTACCTTTAAAGGTTCCTTCCACCCCCAAGCAGTCTATGATTCTGTGATTCTCCCACCCATTCCTCCTTATCATCTACCTTTCTTCTGTTTCCCAGCTTAAATTAGACTCTAAAATCTTTTGGGCTAGATATGCAAAAAATATAGACAGTGTCTCCTAAACCATGGGTTTGTCTTCTTTTCCCCCAGCAACACAACTCTCATCAAAACCTTTCAGATTTACATTTAAAGCATCTTAATGGAGTTAATGGTGCAGATTTTCAACACATTGGCTTCGTGGGACCAGTTTATGTCTGTGCTGGGACCAGTTTTCATCTGTGCTGGATTCTGAGAGGCTTTACTTGCTGTTGCTCTTTGCAGAAGGGCAGAACTAGATGCTAGAGATCTGCATATTCACTATGCATGTGAGCTCAAACAGCTTTTTGTTATTACTTAGCCTAATTATGCTAAGTAGGGTGTTGGATTCAAGTGCTAATTAGAAATGACCACTCTAAAATACATTAGGATATTTAGGGCTGTGTGCTGTTTCCAGGTTCCAGCTCTTGCTGAAGGGCTTGTGTGAGTAATGAGATGAGTCCATCCACCCAAATCCTTTCAACTTGTGACATTGTGGGGTTTTTGTTTGGTTGGTTGGTTGGTTTTTTTTTTTTTTTTTTTTTTTGACAGATGCACCTTGTCTAAGAAAATGGGTTTCTAGCAATAGGAATAAGCACACAGAGGCATGATGTGATTCCCTGGCAAAAGGAGGAAGGGAGTGTTTGGCAGTGAGAGGCAGGGGCTGGCAATCAGGACTGGTCCAGCCCCAGAAAATGATGTGATTACCCAGCACTGGGGAGGATGTCCCTGAGAGTACCCTGGGGGAACTTTAGGCTTGTAGGGTCAGAGGGTAATATAGGTTGAAAGGGGCCTCAGGAGGTCTGGAGCCTCCCTCAGAGCAGGGTCAGTGAGGAGGGCAGACCAACATTTACCCAGCTGTCCCATGCAGCCCTGTGAGGATGGGGACAGCCCAGCCTCTCTGGGTGAACGTCACTGCTCCTGACCAGCCACCTCACTGCGATTTTGGATGTGTGAAACAAAGAACCTGGTGCCCTCGTGGCATATAGTCCCCTTCCTATTGCATGTGAAGCCTGTAAGCCTCCAGGCAGACTCAGAAGGAGATACAAGTCTTCCCTACAATTGCTCTGCTTCAGTGAGGGCTTCAGGCCCAGTAGAAATGGGGAATGGTAACTCAGATATACTGATGAGGCCTATCACCAAAATAAGTTGTGAGTGTTCATGGGGTGGGTTGTGCCCTGAGCTGGACCAGGGGAGATGGTCTCTGCTGTTCCCCTCTTTCACTGGAGTCATCAAAAGGCAGGACAGAGACCAGCCCATGATGTTCATAGGCTTAAGAATTTCCCATGAAGTAGCTTGGTAGGAATAAATTCAGCAGCAATATCTGCTCCAAGAGTTTGACTTGAGAGATACTGAGAATATGACACCTACAGATCAGCTACAGGGGCTGGGGGGCTCTTAGCACCTTCTGAGAAGAAGATGTGAACAGGAATGAGAAATCTTCAGGTCATTTGTGCAAACAGTGGCTGCTTGAAACACCCTGATAGTGGAGACAATTACAACCTCTGCTTCCTAAATCTTACCCATGGGGTGTAAACAAGAGCAAGGCTGGGCCCTCATAGTTATGGCTTGGCAGCACTGGGACGGGTTTGGTCAGTGCCCCTACAGTATGGCCCAGGCACTCTCTCTGGAAGGTTCTAAGAAGGATGTAAACAGGGTCCTGCGCACTGCCTGCTGGAGCTTGTCCAGAGCATGCCTCATCATCTCATCATGCTTCATCCCAAAGAGGCCTGTCTGCAGTGCTGGAGTCCAACTGTATTCATTATATATATTCGTTATATATATTCGAATATATTCATTATTGGGCTATTCAAGGCAAAGGCCTTGCATGACCTGGGATGACCAACACTGGAATGCAAAGCCCTCTTGCTCCCTGTTGCCCACTGAGGTGCCACTGCTAGGAACCATGCAGACATGGGGTCTGAATCCATCCCCTTCCTGCTCGAATGGGTCCAGAGGAGGCCACAAAGATGAACAGAGGGCTGGAGCACCTCTCATATGAAGACAGGCTGAGAGACCTGGGGTTTTTCAGCCCAGAAGAGAAGGCACCATGGAGACCTTATTGCAGCCTTCCAGTACTTAAAGGGAACCTACAGGAAAGATGAAGAGGGACTCTTTGTCAGGAGTGTAGGGATAGGATGAGGAGTAACAGTTTCAAACTGAAATAGGGTAGATTTCCATTAGATATCAGGAAGAAGTTCTTCACTGTGAGGGTGGTGAGACACTAGAACAGGTTGCCCAGAGGAGTTCTGGATGTGCCATCCCTGGAAACGTTCAATGCCAGGCTGGATGGGGCTTTGAGCAACCTGGTCTAGTGGAAGGTGTCCCTGCCTATGGCAGGGGGGTTGTAACGAGGTGATGTTCAACCTCCCTTCCAACCCAAAGCGTTCTGTGGTTTTCCCAGCTGGAGAGGACGCAGCCACTCTCAGGCCTGTCCAGCAGCCACAGCAAAACCCCATGTCTGCTCCTCAGGCCACCATCAAAGCTGAGCTGAGTTTCATTTTCCCATCCCCAGGAGGAGGTGGGGCTGAGAATGCTGCATTCCCACCATGGGTGCTGCAGGCTGGCAACCCGGGTGGGTCTGAATAGAGGAAAACTGGTTAAAATTCTCTTTAGCTAACGCGATGCAGAGCTCCACATTCTCCTTGCTCTGGACGAGGACAGTCGGGGCTCCAAGCGCGATAGCTACCATGTGCTGCACACCAGCCTGGTCCACGATTCAGGAGGCATGGGTGTGACTGTCCTCATGCCCTGCGGGGACAAAGTCATCCTGACCCTGGCACAGCTCTGTAGGCATGGAACATCCCTGTACCCGCAGCTGGGCACCGGCACTGTGGCCCCGCAGCCTGGCTGGGCTCCTGTCCCTTTTCTCGCATCAGGGGACACGTCGCCCCAAAACTGAGTGGGAGCTGTGTGGTAGCAAAACATCTGAACAAAGCTGGGCATGGGGGGAGCAGGGAGGGCACAGAGCCCCCAGAGAGGTGCAGGGTGGGTGCCAGTGTCACCACCTCTCGTGGGAGGTCGATGAGCCATCCCCCCCAGCCATGAGCTTTTCCAGGGAGACCCATGGGTGCAAACACGCACATGCCAGCTTGGCACTTTTCGAAGCTGTTGAGAGACTCTTTTCAAACACAGGGCTCAGCACATACTGTCCTTTCATTTATTTTTTTTTCCTTTAACAGACCCTTGAGAATAATTAGACTTGCCCACATGGGCAGGGGGCACAAGCTGGCTGCCTGCCTGTCAGGTGGGGGGCTCCGAGCCACAAGGACACGTCCCTGATGCAGCTGTCCTGCATGCATCCTCAGTGCTGAGCAGGTACTTGGCCACGGGGAAAAATAGCCATAAAAAATGTAAACCTACTCTCCAGCCCGCATCCGAGAGGGGGAAACCCAGCCCCCACCGTCCTGCAAAGGCAGCAGCACA
>NW_008620965.1:2803-8165 GCF_000691845.1 Merops nubicus | reverse complement strand
TGCCCAGGAATGCCCAGCCTGAGTTAAACCCTGTTGGTCACCCCTCTGCCAGACAAGGGCCCTTTCTCAGGTTTAACCTCCATGCTGTCCACATCCCTCTCATGGCGACAGTACAGTCCCACCACAGCCACGGCCCGTGATCGCCCTGTGCATACCCTGCCCTTTGCTTTTGCATAGCATTGAAACCAACAATATAATTTACAACCCACTTCCACTCCCAGCTCCTCCTCATTGCTGCTACTCGTGGGGGGCTGTATTTTCCCAGAGAGGGGGCTGTCAGTGCTGGGATGGCTGTGGGTACTGCATTCACACCTCCAGGGTTTCAAACTTTCTTGAGTTACAGCCTCTCCTCCAGCTCCAGCCTGACAGACCGGCAGCTCCAATGGATGTTTCTGACCTTCTCTGGCCTGTTCTCAGGAAACAAATGATGTTGTTCAGGTGTTTAATGATGCCCTAATAAAATCCTAGCTCTAGCTGCTCCCTCTCCAGACTGATTACTCTTAGTGTAATCTAGTTACCGTCTTATGATGCTAAGTGTTTTCACTAAAAATTCATAAATGTCTGGGCAATGCTGGGTTGTGTGAAGCCCAGATCGAAACACAAATGGGCTGCACCTTGCCTGAAGTCCCAAAGCGAAGAGGCTGTTGTAAAGCTGGTATAAACCCAAGCTGTTCTAGGTCCAGTGTTTGCTTGGCTCCCGTTCAGATTCATTCCTTAAGTCAAACTGATGAACTTCCAGCCCTCAGGTACATTTACAGGGGATGAACGTGGACATATCTATGGCTTAACAGAGCCATAATTTCTGCCTGAATGCTTTATTATTTGAAAATCATAAATAAGGTGAAGTGAAAAGGACAAGCCCCTTTAATCTATGATTAGTGTGCTAAATGATGGTGGTAAATCTCTGCTGGCTCCATGGCAGGTGTGGCTGACTTGCACTCCCAAAATGGTAGTGATTTTATCCCACAAACCACACTGAATGTGTGGAGATCAGGTTTTTGAGTATAAAACATATCCCTACTCTTGACAGGGCTTGGATGGGAATTGTCAGCAAGGCATTGCAAAGAATCTGGGTGTATTTTGCTATTCCAATGAAGAAAATGCCCACCCTGTGCTGGCCGTGAACTTTGTCAGGCTCCCTCATTATCTCCTCCTCCACATTTCTTATCATTCCTGATCTATTTATGCTCTGCTTTGCATGCTTTTCTAGACTGGTAGACAAAGCCATTTCAAGGCTGGCATGTTCTGGTGTCCCTAAAGCAGCTCCCACCTCCAGAATCACAGTGTGGAGGCTGTCTGCCAACAGCCCCACGGGCAGCCCCACTCCCCTCCAGTGTGAAGGTTTTGGAAGTTATTTTGTTCAGTTTTATACAGCGATGTGCAATATTGCTTGAAACTATCCCTGTGTGTCTAACCAAAGAGTGTTCTACGGGCTGGTGGACACCGGGTTGGTGCTGGGGCTGTTCTTTCAATCTGGATTTCAATCACAGCCAGGATGGTATAAAAATCAATAAATTCATACAGGTTCAAGCATAAATATCCTTTCTGTTTAGGAGCTTATTGTTTGTAATCTGCTGGAGAGCAGACCTTGCATGCATCATTTTATTGTGGGTTTTTTTTGCACAGTACCTTGGGGCAGTTTTACAGCAAAGGCGCTATGTTGAATTTTCTCATTATGTTGCATTATTTTGTACAAACTGCAAATTGCTGCTGATCTACTTGTCTCTGATGTGCACATACACTCAAAGTTTAATTCGTACACAGCCCGACGCCCTGAGAGCATCAGTGCTGGGAAAAGCAAGGGGACCCCCTGGGAACTGTCAGTCAAAAAAAGATCTTTTGAAAAGGTTTTTCCTCTCTGTCTATCTCTTAATGGCTCTAGCTGAGATGTCTGAGCTGAGGAAAATCCCACCCCTGCAGCTTCTACTTGGAAAGAGCAGAAAAATCCAACTAAATCGCCTTAAAAAAAAAAAAATCATGTTATTCAGAAAGAATTTCTGTCCTCTCTTCAGTCCCACTCGAGTTTTCTGTAAGACAATCAATGAGTAATAACCAAGACTTTAAAAAGAGTCCCTTGTTGCTTTCATATTTACTGCATTGTGCATCTCAACCTAAAAAGCTGAGGAAAAAGGAAAAACTTGAGAAAAATTGCTAATTCTGATGAGGATATTCACACACTTGCCTTCACTCACGTTCCCTGCAGGGGTTGCTGGGGTACCCATTTGTGGGTTAAAGCACCATAGGGTCTCTGCTGGAAACCCCAGTCCCCAGCATAGCACGGGGACCACCAGCACTGTGGTCTGATGGCCACAGAGATGTTGGGACACAGCAAGAGGGCTGGGGAGGTCTTTTTGAATGAGATAGATGTTTTATCAGAAAACTGGGGGAAGGGAAACCTGAAAAACAGACTTTTTGAGGTGACCAAGGAACGTGTTCCTCCTTGCAAAGCACAAAAAAACAGGTGTCCAAATTACCCCAAGAGCATTTAAAAGTATTTCCCAAAGCTTTAGAAAACTTGGACTATGCTGTGTTTTACTCCACAAATTCGGTCCCAGATTTTGGGGTTTCTGTTTCCAGCCACTTTGTAAAAGCCATCTCAGACTCGTGCATGGAACTGGTGGCTCAGAGATTTATGTCCAGTTCATTGCTGGCTAGTAAGGATGACAAACTGTGTGCATCTGAAGAGGAGGAAAACCCACTTTGTGGTTATCGAGGGCCAGAGGTGGAGACCAGTTTCCAATCTCACAGAAGCAACCTCTGCAGGTGCTTGTGTACCTAGCTTGTAGGTACAATTAAGGACTTGTAAATCTGAGGAAGTCTTAAATTAAGGTTCCAAAATGCAATGTGCCTGCAAACATTTGTGCCTGCCATTTTTCAACTGTAATAATGGATGTCCTGTTAAAGTGAGGATGAAAAATTGGTCCTATGTCAATAACCTGTATGAATGATGTTAGAGAAAACTGGCAAGTCATCAAAAGACCCTGTTCTCTATTTAATTATCTTCCAGCTCATTATAGATGATCACGTTTTGTCTAGTTAGTGGCATGATTATGGAAATAGAAAAACCATTTCTCCCCGCTTCTTATCTAAAAGATGAATGAGGCACATATAATTGACTTAAGTTATCATTTCGAAAGGCGCTCCAGTGTAGCAGGGTTTTTTTGTCCTCAGCTTGAAGTCCTGAGACACAGTAAACTGCTGGCGTGCTCCTCTGGTTGTTTTCTGTCCCCAACACCCACAGGCTTAGCCAAAAGCAATAGGCTTAGTAAGGGCTGAAATATTTTTTCCAGAAAGATCTGCCGTAAATAATGTGGTGGGCTGAGATGATCACCAGGACGTAAATCACCACTGATACAAAGAGCAGCTGAGTGGCTTGAGCAGACCCAGGGAGCTGCATCCACACTTGCCTCCGACACAGACCTCATCCTGCTGCCCCTATCCCACCTGAGCTGCAGCTGCACCCAGGAGTTTTATTTGTGCCTTCCCAGGAGTATGATAGAAGCTCCAGGCAACCTGTACTCCCACCTCCTGGAGCATGCTGGAAAAGGACAGGAGATTTTGAAACCAACATTTTTCTTTTTGATAATGAAAGAAAATAAAAATGTCAAGGGAAGGGGAGGCGACATCACCAGAAAGGGCTTTTCTTTCCCCAAATTAAGTTCTGAAGTGTTGGAGACGCTCTGAAACAAGCACTTGCCATCAGGATGCTGAGCCTGATTTCTGGCCCTGGTTACAACTGCATCAGCTCATGGGGACCACTCAATTTGCGTGCCCTTGGACCCACAATACTTGTGTTCTATCACTTAAAAGTCTCTGCCAAAGAGTCCAACAGCCATGAAGATGGGGTCAATGCTCCTGCTTATGCTGTCAGTAAGTTTCCCCAGGCCTCAGAAGACACTGGCCAATGATGTTGATTGGAAACCATAAAACATTGGAAAAAGACCCAGAAATTTGGAAAGGGGCCTTTTTCCCCTCCTGGGTTCATTTATATCTTTACTCAAAGAGAAAATTGTGTCTGAGAAAAAAGGGGAAAGTGTATTGGTTCATCTTGACTTTTACAGTGGAAAAAAAGAGCAGTGGGAAGGAAACAGGATCATTTCCCTCTGGGTTGTATTACTGGAGCTTAATTCGTCTCTAAGCTTTTTGTTCAAAGCCTATTTTTAAGAATTCCAAAATAATAATTGCTGAAATTCCATTTTTTACATGCAAAGCATCATTGGCAAAAATTTTTTCACAGATTCCCTTGGCAGTCAGTTGGAGCAGAAGAACTTGATGGACCTTGACAATTCAGAGGACAAAGATGGCTTGAAAGGACATAAAACTGTCTGGGCAACAACTCTCTTGGCCCAAATTGCCTCTGTTGTGTTCCTCTGTTGTCTGACAATATGTTCTTAAGAAAATACAAAATGCTGTTCTCTTTGTGCAAAAGTCTTGCAAGATTTCTTGCATAGGTTCACTAAAATAAGCAAAAGAGTCAAAAAGGAAGCAGAAAAAACCCCTAGAAAAATCACAGAACTTTTCTCTCTCAATTACCTCTGTGGTGAAAAATGTCACAGAAGACTTAATGTTCCAAAAATATCAGCCAGCTCTGTGAGCTGTGAGTGAATGTAGACCCAAGTAAGACCAGGATCAGGCCTGATTTGCTCATGATTATGTTAAATTCATAAAAATAATTTGCCATTTTCCTGGAACCAACCCCCAAATTGTACTTTTAATATCTAGTAATACGCCAGTGAACAATCCATTATATTGTCCTCCCACAATTATTATTTTTCGAAATGACAAGGAGATGACAGGAGACTGTGGCTCCAGGTTGTGAATGAGCAGCAGGAACAGATGGGTTTGCAAGAAGCAGCAATCCTGCTTTCTTGCTAAAGATGCTGCAAACAGGAACCCCCTACTAACACGCCTAGAAAATATAGATCAGTGGAATTGTCCCTAAACAGAGGATTTCACAACAATTTCCAGGAAGCATCAATATCTATGTAATAAGAAAATGGAGCTGCAGATGCTAAAGTACTTACTGCACTGTATTTTTTTTTTTTTAATACAGGGACAGCTTCAATTATCCCACTATCATGTACTAAATAAGGTTGATTAATCAAGGTTTAAGATAACAGAAGGAGTTTTCAATGCTATTAATGTGTCTCATGAGATTCGCCCTTCTTTTGGGTAATGGGAAGCTTCTGGTTGTAAAGACGTAGATAATAAGGATTTATAGCTCTGTAATGTGCCGTGTTTTTCATAAGGGACACTATGAAAACATGGGAACTTGACAGCAAATACTATTTCAATTATTTAGTTGCCCACTGGCATGCCGGATGGGGCTGTCTCTGGTGCTTCACCTCCACCTCAGTGTTTT
>NW_008620965.1:0-2772 GCF_000691845.1 Merops nubicus | reverse complement strand
CTTTCCCTTTATTTCCCAGCAGTGCTGCTGTTTCTGCTTGTAGGGGTGCACATCCCCTTCCTCTTGCCAAACAAGTGTCTTAAAAAAAAAGGAAAAAAGTTGTAGAAGGGGTTATTTGCTACTCCCAAATTTTCCACAGGAGTAGAAGTGGGCTCCACGTGGGAAGGGCGCAGTGTAAAGGGTCTGCTGGTTCAGACTGCAGTGGAAAAAAAGAATAACCTGAACAATAACGGCATCAGTGTGAATTTTCACAAAGTGTGTTTCCCATAGCCCTGCTGGAAACTTATCAATCTTTGAAGGAACTCTGAGCGAAAAGGGCTGGTATGAAACCCGTGAGAGGTTTTGGAGAAAATGTTAATGAATCCATAGCTGCGCTCTCCATCTCCTTTCTAACCAATAAAAGTCAAGAGAAGTTTCTCCATCTTTCACCATATGCCTCTGTCTTCTGGGCAATTTCACAAGCAATTTGTCATCTCTTGCTTTGGACTCTGCAGCTTCCTTGTTCATTTTGATTTTTCAATTATTATTTCTCTCTGCAGTGGCAGCTTTCTGGACCCTCAAGCATAAATGTAAGACCCTCCAGTGGTCAGCTCTTAACCCAGGACAGTGCGAGCTATGCCACTGCCCACCCTCCAGTGCCCTGCCAGCCTGCCAGACCATGGAGACATGCTTAGCGATGCCATAACCCCATCCTGCCGGCGTCAGACAAAATAAACAGAAAAACTAACTGGCAACTGGACTGGAATAAAATATGTGCACTGAAAAGTGCAAAGATGACTCAAACGCTGCAGCCAGGCACTCTCCGGCGTCTGGCCGCGTCCCAGCGACGTTTCGCTCTCTCTGGCTGTGGTTGCCACTTCCAGGCTGACAGATTGCATTTAGATGTTTGACATGTTCTGATGTAAAGATGGCCACTTCGTCAGCCAGGGAGGGTGCAAGGCCGAGAGAGCCTGGCTGACCTTTTCATTAGGCTCCAGTCTTTCTTCTCTGCCTCTTCCCACACACTCCCTTCCTTTTGCTGCTGTGGAGCGAGTGCCAGAGCACTTGTGCTGGATACAGCAGCATCCTCACTCCTTCTTCACACTCTGTTTTTAAGGCTGTGATAAGCGGGGTGAATGCTCAGCTCCAAGTTTTAAAAAACTATTCCACATCCTGTGCCATGGTGTTCCCTGTTGTGGGCACACTTGGGTATGGTTTTTTGTTGGGAAAGGACATCTTGGGAAGAAGGTGAGGTTGGACCCCAGCTACAGCAGGGACAGCCCCTGAGCTCCCCCAGGCACCAGATTGTCCCCAGAGCAGTGAGGGGCTGGGTGGGCAACAATCACTACACCCATAGGCAGTGAGCAGCGGCTGGGGTAGGAGTGGTGGTAGCCTGTTAATTGGCAGTTTTACTGTCACCCTTAGTGAGAACTGAATTATTTTCTTCAGCAGGTGCTGAGTTAGATTGCTGCTTTTGAAAAACGTAGCCTGAATAAATACTGTATGCATCCCAAATGAGGTTTTCTCCTCACTGTATTCTCTGATTTCCTTCATACAGGAGAAATACTTGTATTTGTTGCTTTCTCTCATTATGCATTTGCTAGTAAGGCTTTCAAGCCCAAAGGCCTTCACTTTGAATAGAAATGCAGCTTCTGGTGTTTCTTCTATTTAAGCGGAGAAAGCGGGGCAACTGGAGAATGCATTGCTTCATCTCTGACCTATTTCCAGGCTCAGCACATTTCCCCCCCCTCCACAGACAGGGGAAATTGTCCCAAGCCCCCAGGCTGCTTTCTGCTTCCAGTTCCCTGAATGCCCCTCGTGGCAGGGCTGGCTTGCAGGCAGGGGAGCAGACCTTCCTGGGGGGTAGTAGCATGGGTCAGCTCTTTCCTCTTTTTTGCCTCATTAGGGTAAGTTTTGCTCCCTGTGAACTGTAAGAAAAATGCCATTTATCAGGGAAGGTGCTCCGTATGTATTTAACACTGAAAGGGAATCTGAGGAGTAGACACGTAAGGCAATTACATGTGTGTTTTCCAGTCCTAATTAGACTGAACTCTGTAACAGTGAGGTGCATTTCTGACCTTTTTTTTTTTTTTTTTTCTTTAAAGAAATAACCCCTCTTTAAGCAGGGCTGAGCTAAACCCTGAGTGGAAAGGTGAGGGAAAGCAGAATAATTAATGATGAAGATGCTTCCTGCTGCTGGAGCGCTGCTGCAATCTCCCATTAAAGTGTATCCCTCTGGTGCTGGAGCCTTGTCCATGATGCTCCTGGGACTGGAGACCCAGTGCTCAGGTCTGGGTTGTTCCCAGCATGTGGGAGATTAAGAGGTTGAAACGCCAGCAGCTGTCATCACTTCAGCACCAAGGGGTGCATTTAGCTGCATGGACTCCTGTGACCTTCACAGATGTTAAATGTATAGCAAAGATCTATGGGGATGGATGTCCCATTAAGAATATTCTTACTCTTAATATTTATGGTAGGGCCTTGGAAGGGCTGAGCTGTGCATTGAATAGAGGGGTCTGATGACAACCAGCCTCTCCAGCAAGATCAAATGTTTAGGAGAACCAGACGCCTAGTTTGGGAAGATATGGCAAAGCAAAATACCTGAGGTTTGCATGAAACCTCATCTGGATTTCAAACAGCATTTGTGGCCATAAGGAGCAGGCAGAGGTGTGGGTGTCACGGTCGCTTACAGTTGGGGCATCTCTGAAATCCACAACGTCAGTTTGTGGAGGAGGATGAGATATTTAAAAGCGGGGACTGACAGAACCCTAGGGCAGCTGACATTCTGCCTGG